>NC_062283.1:125156309-125458354 GCF_902655055.1 Lutra lutra | reverse complement strand
TGGGTTTAGAAATAAAAATATTGTGCTATCCTGTGTCATTACTTTTGTAAATATTTGCATCTGAGAAAGGGTCTACTCTTTGAGTGGAGGACCAGGAATGTATGTGCTGTTGGACAACTTTCTAGCAGCAATGGGAAAAAAAAAAAAAAAGTAAGCTGAATGTAAGCTGAAAAGAGGAGCAGGTGATCATTTATGTAAGAATGCAAGCTGGTATTTTAGGAAACTCTGCATAGCATCATTCTAAAAATTTACTGTAATGAAGATCTAAAAGTATGACAGGAAATTCAAACTTCTAATCTTAGATTCAGAAGTCCTACTCCTGTCTTTCAACTGCTCCTATCCCTGTTCTCCAAAATACCTTTTTTCCCTCCATAGTCAAAAATAGACAAACTCTCAGCTCCAGTGTATGAACTCCCCCCTCTCCATTTTGTGAGGTCTAGCTAGTAAAAAGTTTTTAAAAATAATGACAGGGGTACCTGGGTGGCTCAGATGGTTAAGCGTCTGCCTTTGGCTCAGGTCATGATCCCAGCCTCCTGGGACTGAGCTCCAAATCGGGATCCTGGCTTAGCGTTGAGTCTGGATCTCCCTCTCCCTCTGCCTCTCTCCTGCTCATGCTCTCTCACTCTTCCTGTATCTCTCTGTCTCAAATAAATAAAATCCTTAAAAAATTGTTTTTAAAAATAATGACATTAGGGTTTCCTTTTTGAGATTTAATATAATTAATATTTATTACATCACCAAGTAAATTCTTTTTTTAAAATATAATTTAATTTTATTTTTTTCAGGGTTCCAAAATTCATTGTTTATGCACCACACCTGGTGCTCCACGCAATATGTTTCCTCCATAATACTCACCAGGCTCACTCAATCCCCCCCCCCTCCAAAACTGTCAGTTTATTTCTCAGACCATGAGAGACTGTGGGCTCTGAGAAACAGTTTTGTTTTTCTTATCCCAGCAGTGGTTTAGGGCTATTACAACATTTCATGTCCTTTCTCAGTCATAGCTCTTTCTGTCCTCAGCACTGCTTAACTGCATGTTTCCTTTTGTTTTCAGGTTCTGCAATCCAGGGCTACCCAAACTGTGTTCGACAGGATAGAAAATGTCTATGAACTCTTTGCCACCATGCATTGTAAAAACAGGGCAGCGGTCAAAAGTATTTAGAAACTTGGCAGACTAATTTGGCAGACTAATATGTCAATTAAATGTAATAGTGATATAAAATTGGGTATTTTTTCTTCTATTTTAAGAATTCATATTTTATTGTATTTTTTATAGGTGAGAGTTTATATCACATAAGATATTTGTTCAAAATAAATGGTTCTCACCATAGATAGTTTGGAAATTGTTTTGATTCATCTCCAGTTCAGTGACTCTCAAATTATGACATTGGATGTCTTATTTATTGTATTTTGTTCTGTTTTTACTTCACAATAAAGGAGAGGCTTGCATGTCAACACTACAATGAAGTATATCAGTAAGCTAAGTCAGATCACACTTTTTCCTGGACTTGAGAGCCTTGAGCCAAATGTGTAAATAAAATTTCTGGTCTCACCACTCTGATTAGAGAAAAAGTTGGTTCAAATTATATGCCCCACAGCCAGAGGAAAAGAAGGCAAAGCAAACTGAGGTTGAGAGGAACCACATTTGCTTATGATGTATAAGGTGGAGCCAGATCGAGACAACTGCCCTAGACCTTAAACTGATGCGGTAATTCTACAATTTTCTTTTTAATACCCTAGCCCATCAATGTATGAGGATTAATACCATGTCCATCTATGAAGCCTAAAAACAAGATGTTTTGTAATTGCCCTCTATTTCTCCTTCCCATTCTCAATTACCAAAAGGTCTCCTGGTCCAATCCACTTTTTAACTTTTTATTTTTCTTTTCTCTGCTCTTTTTCTCCAATTTGAGTCCAGACTCTCACTTAGAGCTTTGTCATATGCCCCACTCATCTCATTACTACTACCTTGTGCAATTTCTGGTATAAAACATCAGAATACAAATGTTTCTGCCCTGATTCTCTCACATTATGGAGCTTACTAAAGTTATTGGTTTCTGCTTGTTAAAAGACCACTTCAGATGGTTGTATCAAAGGTTGTAAAAGTTAGAACAAGACACCCTGCACATTTTTGGAAGCTTTTAGATGGAGTTTAGTGTCAACATGACATCAAGCCGTCTATCCTAATAAGGTGACATCAGTGACAGCTTTAAATCTCATACTAAATAATAGGTTGAGAGGTACCAAGTGCTTTATGAACCTTTATTTTGAATTGCTGAGGAAAGCAGGATTCAGTGACAGTTTCAGCTCTGTAATTGTTCTGGGGAAGTAGTTTGCCTATAGAAAGGGATTTAATCTCTCCCTAGTTAAGAATTGTGTAAATGAAATGCAAGGAAGCCCTACGATTTCTTATTATGGTATAAATTTGGAAGATCCTACGAGCAATTATTATTTTGTTTAATGACTCTTAATAATAGATTACTCTGTCTTATTTTAAATTACCACCTGCAGTATACCCATACAATAAGAGCTACCAAATCCTTTTGAAGAAAGACAAACTATTTCCGTATTCTACTAACCTATTATCATCAAGGATCAAAGACGAAAATGACAATGTGGGTGGAGAGGTAGGATGGGGGTTTGATTCAGGACATGTAAACCAATGGTTTTCTAGCTAGAGAATATCCTTAGCTTTCTGAAGAGTATGTGCTATAGTGGATTGCATTCTGGAAAATCTGAAACCGTTATTTATGTAGTGTTTATTGGTTTTAAACCAGAAAGCCTCCATATTTTGTGACAATATGAATAGATATTTTTATTCCAGACTCTTGTGAAAATAGCCTAGAACCTTTTATATTTTAGTAAAATAATTCTGATTTTCTAAATTTCATTTCCTTCTGCTGTTTACATTTTGGGAAATTGATTAAAGTAAGGAGTTATATAGAATTTCTGAGCTTTTATTGACTAATTTCACTGAGAATTTCAAGTCAGAATAGTGGCCTGGGATAAATAGAAGGAGCTTCTGCGCATGATTTCTTTCTTTTTCTTTTTCTTTTTTGAGAGAGAGAGAGAGAGAGAGCAGTGAGCATGGGAGCAGCAGAGGGAGAGGGAGAGAAAATCTTAGGCAGGCTCCATGCTAAGCCCATGACCTGAACCGAAATGTAGAATCAGATGCTTAACCGATGTAGCCACCCTGGCGCCCTGGCTGGGCCTGATATTTTAATTAATATAGCAAACATATTAAATATGTTATTTATATTTAACACAAATATAGATTAAGATATATAACTTACATTTTACATATTTAATAAATATATTAAATAATTAACCAATATATTATTAAATATTAAATAATTAATATATTATCATATAGTTCTGAATTAAAGTATATACCATAGCTTAATTTTAAGTATAGAAAATATTTTACTATCATAGATTAAAGAATGTCTTTTTATTTATTTTGTTTCAAATTTTTATTTAAATTCCATTTAGTTAATGTATAGTATAATACTAGTTTCAGGAATAGAATTTAGTGACTCATCACTTGCATATAACACCCAGTGCTCATCACAAATGCCCTCCTTAATTGCTCATTCAACCCATCCCCCTGTCCACCTTCCCTCCAGCTACCTTCAGTTTGTCCTCTATAGTTAAGAGTCTGTTTTGTGGTTTGCCTCCCTTTTTTCCTTCCATATTCATCTGTTTTGTATTTTAAATTTCCACATGTGAATGAAATCATATGGTTTTTGTCTTTCTCTGACTGACTTATTTCACTTAGCATAATACACTGTAGCTCCATCCACTCCATTGCAAGTAGCAAGATTTCATTCTTTTTCATGGCTGAGTAATAGTCCATCCATATAGATAGATAAGATATAGATATAGCTATGGATATAGATATAGATATATGATAATGCTGCTATAAACATCAGGGTGCATGTGCCCCTTCAAATCTGTACTTTTGTATCCTTTGGGTAAATACCTAGTAATGCAATTGGTGGGTCATAGGGTAGTCCTATTTTAAAAACTTTGGGGGAAATTCCATACTGTTTTCCAGAGTGGCTGCACTCTGGAAAGTCCAGAGTTTGCATCCCCATCAACAGTGTAGGAGAGTTCCCCTTTCTCCACATCCTCACCAACATCTGTTTTTTCCTGTGATGTTGACCTTAGCCATTGTGACAGGTATAAGGTGATATCTCATTGCAGTTTTGATTTGTATTTCCCTGATGATGAGTGGTGTTGAGCATCTTTTTATGTGTCTGCTCATCATCTATATGTCTTTGGGAAAATGTCTGTTCATGTCTTCTGCCCATTTTTTAACTGGATTATTGGTTTTTTGGATGTTGAGTTTATATAGATTATTTCAGTATAGTATGCAGAATTTCAGGATGAAAGTCAGAAAATTATTAATGAAACTTTGGCACAGATGCCTAAAAAAGTCACTTTATATGATAATAATAAACATTTATTGAGCATTATGTGCTGACACTATCACATTTTCTTTACATTCATTAACACATTTAATCTTCACAATAACACTGAATAATAGTACTATTTTATTCTTTATAGATAAAGACACTGACACAAGGAAAGACTAAATTATTTCCCAAGGTCTCATAAATAGAAAAAGTCAGTACTGAAATGGGACAAAGCCTATTTGGGTTTTTATGTTCTGATATGCTTGCTCTGATGATCACAATTACTATCCTACTCTTATTTTACTAAAATTTACTTTTATCCTACTAAATATTTACACATTTAATGCTTTGTTATTTAACGTGGCCTCATTCATTCAAAACTTGCTTACTAAGAGCAAAGAATGCTTTTACATGACCTGATTTAAAATAGTAGGTGGGGCAATGGGTTGCTCAGTAGGTTGAGTGTCGGATTCTTGATCTTAAGATGAGTGAGTTCAAGCCCCATGTTTGGCTCCACATGGTACGGAACATACTTAGAAAATAAAGTAAATGAATAAATAAATAAACAAATAAACAAATAAATAAATAAATAAATAAAGTAGGTAAACCAGAGAAGCTATCTGCTTTTATGAAGTTTGCAGACATATCAAAAGGCAATCCAATTACAGATTCAGGCATAAATAAATTCTTTCAGGAAATCAATGCACTGGAAGGACTTGGGAAATTGGAATGACTTGTGTTGTGGTCCCAAGAGATGTAGAGATATTGGAAGAATAATTTCTTGAGGATCAGTGTCTTGGGAAAGGCATTGTGACAATAATTAAGCAAACAAATGAGAGGTATATTGGATTTAGGTGACATAAGTTCTGTAAAATGATTTCAGAGGTCTTGACACTCTTGTGGAGATTTTGTTAGGTACTTGTAGATGTTGAACACAAATCTTGCAGACATGTTTTATCTCTAACTCCTCTTATTTGGCCTGGGAATTATTGGTAAACAGTTCATAGTCTCATTTTATTTCACTTTAGCATGAGATTCCATTTTTGGGGGGGACTTATTTGGAGCCCCATGGTTAATATGAAAATTACTTTAAGCTGAAGACATTTGAAGATTCAACAGATATAAAAAAGAAGACTTCTTGGATATTTCCTAATCTGATTAAAAGCAGCAACTTCTAGGAAATGAGGCTGTTATAAATTCCATCTTTGGAGCAGGTCTTCTCCCAGGAAGAAGACCTCAAGTAAACCATCCATAAGTTGTTTCTCAGGGAACTTTCTTGGCTATGAAGAAGGAAAGACCACTCCCAGGCGCCTGGGTGGCTCAGTGGGTTAAGCCGCTGCCTTCGGCTCAGGTCATGATCTCAGGGTCCTGGGATCGAGTCCCGCATCGGGCTCTCTGCTCAGCGGAGAACCTGCTTCCTCCTCTCTCTCTCTCTCTCTCTGCCTGCCTCTCTGCCTACTTGTGATCTCTCTCTGTGAAATAAATAAATAAAATTAAAAAAAAAAAAAAGAAAGACCACTCCCACCTACATAAACAGACATCACAAACTCTTATCTCCTGTTTGTTCTTCCAAAAATCCTTTTGTCTCTCCTAAAGAGACCCAGTTATTTTTGTCATAGAAGCCTTTCTATCTCTTTTTTTCCTATTAGTTTAGGTATATTAAGTCTCCAACCATTTAATGAGCTAGCTACTTCTGTTATTAGCTTTCATCTGCTTACAAATAAACCTTTGGTTCAGGTGTTAATTTGACCTTTGTGACTTTAATTTTCAAGCCCCTAACATTGAAGCTAAGATGACAGAGGAAAAGATTCCCTCTTTGACAATCCTTTTACAGTCAATTGAGTGTAGATCCACTTTCTGAGACAAATATGTCCACATATGTATAGTTTCACATGATGCAACAATTTGGTGTCTATTGGCTCTTAGCCCTATTCAAGATGCTAATTTTCCCTAGGACTAGACTCTATATTTAGTATTTTATTGGCCTGGGTAAAGCCTGAGCATTAGTACATTTTTTTTTTCAGAGTTTCCTAGTTAAAACTCGTTCAGTTAGAGTGAAGAATGGAGATCCTAAAGAAGACCACCTGAAGTTTTATCTGCTCTAGAGGCTTCTCTCTTAATAAATGAGGCTTGGGGTTGCAGAGGTCTTATTTATTTATTTTCAGTTTTATTTTTCATTACTTTTATTTTTAAAATTTAAATTCAATAGCCAACATATAGAACCTCATTAGTTTTTGACATAATGTTCAGTGATTCATCAGTTGCCTGTAACACACCGTGCTCATCGCTCATCGTATCCCTTGCCCTACCTAATGCAGAGATCTTATAATGGGGCAATTTTGGGTCACCTGGACTGAAAGATATTGGTGACAGATGAAGATAATAATCTGTCTGGCACTTTGCCAAGGATTAAGTTATAAATATGCTTAAATGATAGTTACCATCCTTATGGAGTTTACAGTGTACTTGGGAATAGTTTTACATACAACAAAGACTAAACTTGTGAGAAGGGGTATGATAGGGATGTATACAAATTACTGAGTAATAAATGAGATCATTTACTCTGTTAGGATGGGTGAGGTGCATATAGAAAGAAACACTTGACCCAGGACTTAAAAGGGTAGAGTTTGACCTTTATCACCTGTCAAGTTTGACAGGTGATAAAGAAGAGGAGAAAATAAAAGTTTTAGAAACTAATGATAACATGTGTAAGAGAGAGACATTAAATAAAGCATATTCTAAATGATCTTCAGTTTAGTGTGGATGAAGTATAGAGTAAAATATGGAAAAGTGACAACAGCTCAAGTTGTTAAGGCTGGCTCAGGCTAGATTGTGGGATTTGGTTTCTACCGCAGTAGTTAAACCAGAAGGAGACAATATCTTTGTCCTAGAAAATCAGCATAGAAAATAACTTTTTTAACTTTCTATGCTTTTTAAGATTTATTTGAAATGTCAACAACCTAAAAAAAACCCACACATTTTAATCTTCTTGAATGTGAAATACATTTAATTGACATATGTCATATGTTGTTTAATAAAGCCATTTCATGTGAACTCATGGCTCACATTTATTTCGAGCCATCCAGCAAACTTCAAGTTACATGGATTGTATAAAATATTGTAAATTTGAGTATCAATAAGTTCTTGGTTTAATAAATAGTAGAAATTATCAAAGATGAACAAAATACAATTCTGGCATTGCATTAGGAGTCGGTCAATAGGTATTCTAATGAATATTTATTATATTAATTCACTTGAATGACACTTTTAAACTGGCTGACAATAGATGACTAAAGGTGACAATAAATAAGAAAATTTAAATAAAAAATGCTTTTTCTTATTGTGTATCTGGAAGCAAATGTTCAGCATTTGTAGGATGAGATTTACTAAATTGTTACATTTCAGTAGAGCAAAGCCTGGTAATGGCCTTTCAATACATAGAATACAGTTTCTGTATAGAGTCTGCCCTATACATAAGTAGCTATGTCTACATAATAATTAGGTAAATATACATAAAATAACTATATTCAAAAAGCATAATAATTTGAAAGTATCAACAATTTTGACTTGAAAGGAAACCAAATTGTTAGTCATCTTGCCTTTTCCAACTGTTAAGTTTGAAGTACTATATATTTCAGTGTGGTAAAATTGAATTGATAAAGTGAAAGCAATAAAAGGTAAATTAATAGGGTGGGAAGGGTACTGTGTGCTATAATGGAAGAATCTCCTACCAAAAAAAAGGAAATGATTATTCCTATGAAAAAGACTTATATGTATGTAGTCTAAGTCCTAGCTATTGATAGTAAAGGAAAATAACTTCAAAATGGTTCTATATGCACACATACATGTACACAGACCTACATGAGTATCAGCCTTATCCTGGGGTCTTGTGATTATTTCTCTAATCACATTAAAATACTGAAAGATATATTTTACACAAATTCATGGGGAAACACTATAATTCTTTCCCCAAATCATGGAATTCCAATATGGGCTTTCTATGAGTCTCTTTTACATTCGAATGGGAAAGGAAGGGAGAAAGTAAGGGAGGGGAAGAAACAAGAGTGATAAATTAGGTTTTTCCCTGCAAAATTCATTGACCCTTATGTTATTTTACGAACCAAAGATAGTAATATATAATAATGATACAGTGTATAAAGAGTTTAAGACAATTTTGAAAAGAGATTTTTATCTATGATTATCATTAAGGTGAGTAAGTACAGGGGCGCCAGGGTGGCTCAGTCCGTTAAATACCTGACTGTTGGTTTTGGTTCAGGTCATGATCTCAGGGCCTTGAGATCCAGCCCCACATGAGGCTCCACACTCATCGCAGAGTCTGCTTGCGATTCTCTCTCTCCTTCTCCCTCTGCCTCTCTCCCTGCTCACTTGCACCCATGCACTATCTGTCTCTCTGAAATAACTAAATAAAATCTTTTTTTAAAAAGTCTGTTTAAAAAGAATATAAATAGGTACATGTGATGACCATAGAACTGAATAGAATGTTGAGTAATAGAAATAAGACATTGTTCAGTGTTAGAAAAACTTAGAACATAAGAGTAAGATTCTGGGATATAATGTGGACTGTATATTCTATACCAACTAGACCATGTTAAGGAGAACAGATATGATCTTAGCAAAGAGAAAACACACACACACACACACACACACACACACACACACACAGTTAAATTGCAGAACAATACCATGTACTAGGATCAAAGAATCTTTTGCAAAAGGAGTGCATGGTTTTAACTATGTAAGATGAGTTTTATAACTAGCCCATGTGCTAGCTCTTGAGAGGAAGGGAAGACAAGAGAAATTAAATTAAGCAGAAGTTCTGATATTTAGCAGCCACTTACATATGTCAATAAAAAGATTGATATGAGTTGAAAATTACTTAGAACTTCTCTATCTCAGTTTAAAAAAAAAGTAGCAGTGTGTTTTATTGGAAGGAAGGTAAGTAAAGCAGACCCATTACCACCATATTTAATGATGTCAGTCATTAGCATATATGTGATCTAATATTCAATCAGATATTTAGAGAAGGGCAGATTATGAGAACAATGCAAAGGTTAAGAAAATTGAATTCAGTGTTTGCCCATTAGCAAATAACTTTACATAGAATAATGTAGACGTAATAGGCTAAAAGTAGTGAACTCAGAAAAACAACAGTACATTTAGAGACATGGTAAAAGTGTCCAGAAAAAAAGATAAAAAAAAAAAACAAACCAGTAAGGTATTTGGAAAGCTTAGCTTGAAGATGGTTTGAGCATTATATCCATTAAATTGTATTATAGAAGTGAATGGTGATGGTGCTATTTCATGCCATTACTTGGTGAATGGAATCAAATAGCTCAAATGGGTTTTGAGAAATCTTCTGTTCAAACTCCTTGCCTCAAGACCGATGGATGTGTGAACTCTGCAGCCTAGGTGCTTTTTTGTTGCTCTTGAATATTTTAAAAACATATCCTAATAACTCATACAGTGTTTTGTCCTTTTTTGGGTTACCTTTCTTTCTTTCTAGTCAAAAATCATCCCTGCTGAGAGTTAGGAAACAATGTTAGATACAACCAAACAAAGAAAAAGACATAATGAAATTTGGCACCATTTGTGATACTTACAATCTAGTACCTTGTACTTAAAATTGAGGTATTTTGCACAGTTGTTTTAATAATGAAGAAAGAGAACTTAGAATGTAAATTTGTCATTATTTTAGTCCTCACTGCTTAGGTTAAAGAAGCTGCCCCTATATTTGATAACTCTCCTAGTATTCTGAGCCCTTCTTTGTTTCAATAGTCAATTATAAGTTCAGTTCTCTAAATTTAGGCACAAATCTTTAATAGGGCTTGATGAACATAAACTATGTTAGAAAATTTCGATTAACTTCAGGTGGACTTCTTTTCTATTCTATTCCAATGGTTTACATTATTTTTGGGAGATGAAAAATGTGTCTTAAATAAATAAAAAAGAAACATTATTTCTAGAACTTTTTGTTTTCTTTTTTTGTACTTCTCAGAGCATTGAGATGAATCATGTCTATGTTGCATACTGATGCAGCGATAAAGGTAGCCTCACAAACAAACAAAAAATAATTTTGCTATTTTTTATTATGTATCACACACACACACACACACACACACACACACACACACTCACAAAGTATCCATAATGTAAAGGAATGAGAAACGATCATCCCAATCAAACATAATTTGGGTTATTGTTGATGTCCTGCCTAGAGGAGATTGGGGCTTAGTCTTGGAGTACTAAGAATGAAGTTAGAAACTCTTTTTTTTTTTTTTTTTGTACAGATAATCCTGTCTTGTGGAAGGAGGCTAAAAATCATGTACTTGAATTTCTGAAAATTTTGTTGTTTTAACTGTAAAATTGTACTTGGAATTTTGAATTTTGATCTTTTCCTGGGCCAGTAGTTTGAAATATGATCCTCTCTCATGATGGTGCTGGTCGATGACAGTGAGCCTCAGCTGCCAGTCAGCCATGCAATCATGAGGGTAAAAAAATCAATACATGTACAACCATTTTGTACCCATACAGCTATTCAGATTTTCAGTCTCAGTATAGTATTCAATACATTACATGAGATATTCAACACTTTATTATAAAATAGGCTTTGTGTTAGATGATTTTGCTTAATTTATAGGCTAACATAAGTGTTCTGAGCAAGTTTAAGGTGGTCCAGGCTAAGCTACTGATGTTGCACAGGTAAGGTGTATTAAATGCATTTTTTACTTTTTACTTTTTACTTTACTTTGTATATACTTACTCTAATGGACTTCTCAGAACGTAACCCTGTCATAAGTGAGGAAGATCTCTATAATTATTGTGAAAATAAATACATTTACACGTTATTAGAAAATTTATATGAAAGTTACAAAGAAAATGTGCTTAGCACATTATAAATGCTCAAAGGTGAGAACAATATCATATTTAGATATAGTTACCATTATTGTTGATTTTCAGAAAACATATAGATATTTCCTCTTTACTAAATATATTCTGTGTTCTGTTTGACAACCTAGGGATTACTCTATTAGATTATAAAAAATATTCCAAAAAATTCTAAAACACAAAAGAAATATAAAATATACTGGTGCTGTATATAAAGATAAATATTATGTCTCCTACACATTATTTGCTAGAGAAAAAAATGTTCCCTCTTCAGAGAGTCCTTCTCTATTTAAAATAATATGTCTATTCATTTACCCAGCTTGTTTCTCTTTATACCATTTACAAACTACCTGAAATGATATTTAATTTGCTTTTACTCAGTAGCCTCCTCAATTAAATTGCAAGCTCAAGGTACACAGAGACTGTCATTTTAAAAGATGTAGTATCAACAAATTTACAATGAGTAGTAACTGAGTCTTAGAGATCTAATGCACAGTTTGGTGACTATGGACAATAATATTGAATTATAATCATCAAGCTTGTTAAGAGACTAGATCATAATTATTCCAACCACTAAAAATAAGTGATAATTACATGACATGATAGAAGTGCTAATTATTGCTACAATGGCAATCATATTACAACATATAAATGGAGCAAATTAACATGCTTTACACCTTAAATTTACAGTGTTATATGTCAAATGTATTTCAATAAAAAATAAGAGCCTCACAGGTGGTAGATGCTTAATTAATATTAGGTGTGGGTCAGATATTGAATTAATGAGGGATTACTTTAAAAAAAATACACTAGCTGAGATATTGATTTGATTCTGGGACATATTTACCTGGAATGCAATGAGACAGCTTTGCTTTATTATTATCAATTTGTGTAGGTTTTAAAAATTACTTAATTTCTCTGCCCTTTCTCATATTTAACAGGAGGATTTAAGTGCATGATTGTGTTTACTCTCTAAGAGAATATCTTTCTAAAATGGGGTTATACAAAACCCAGAAAGCTGAAAGCCTATATTCTAGTCCCATCTTTGCTTCTTACTTTAACCCAGTTTTTCTAACTGTAAAAAGAGGATTATTAGACCTATTCAACTGGATTATAAAAGCACATAAACACAATGCCTAATCTCTGTATATTTTCCGTATGGTTTTTTGTTTGTTTGTTTGTTTCTTTTAAGGTACTTTCTAGTTCCAATAATTAACAATTTAATTAAATCATTCTAGCGCTAAGGTAAGCATGAGTAAACTGAACATTATCAAATTACACCATTTTGGAAACTTTAAACTCCTCTGTTGGAGGCTAGATCATACTCAAGACCCCACAGTCCAGATTATAATCTCAAATAATGAAAATGCCAAACATAGATCTACTTCAGTGAAAAACTCATTACACCTTCTTAAAATCAAACTTGTTAGTGGTGTACATCTCTGAAGATAGCTGATCCAGAAAAAGTCTGAACCTGGCTTTTAACATTAACTCAGAATGACTAGAAAAAGATAACGTTGGATTATATTGGCTGGTAACATGTGACTAGTGTGCTGTCATTGATTTAGCAGTGAGGTGCAGTGACAGGTGTATTGGAGCTGTAAGCGGTATCAAATATATCCAGGACATTATGCAATAATAAAGCAGTAAAAAGTTCTTCTCTCTGAATCTAATATTCTCTTCTGCCTAAAATCAGAAAATATACACATGTGGATTTCAGCATACTGACAATGACCCACAGAAGTTGGTTAAGTTTGTGCTAAGGCAGCTCCTGGCATGACTCTAAATTTAGTCATCTATGACTGTAAGAGACTGCTGATGAAACTCTCAACTTAGTTTGCATAGTGATCTGAATATTATCTCAAGGCAGTTTCTAAATAGATATTTAAACCAATATTCACCAACACGAACTTTGTTGTTCAACTTCCCTATTGGCACCAACTTATAATTGTTATAACATGGTTAAAATTAATTCTAAGTTCATGTTTGCCTACTGCTAAAACAAACACACACTCTTATTCTAATAATATACTCCATACTCGAATTAGAGACAAAGTTGAAAAACTCAAATATGTTTCAGTAAACCAAGTTTTGTGAAAGGTTCCAAAGGGACAATACGCAGAAGTGTATCGTCCTCTTTTCTACACCATGAGAATGTCTCTTATCCTGTGTACATTAGTACAATTAAGTGTTCAAGATTCCTTCCTGTTTCCTTCCTTCCTCTGACTCAATAAAGTGTTACAGTTGATAATATTGACAAGTACTTTTTTTCTCTTCACTTCTGGGCACAATGGTTAACATTCTCTAGTCCCTTAATCTTAGATGTGGCCATATAACTTGCTTTGGTAAGGAAATGCAAGCACAAGTGATGTGTGTCACTTTTGGGTTAAATCTCTAAGAGCCAGAGTACCATTCATCATACACTTTTTTTCCCTGCTCTTTTTAAAATCTGTCTACAATGACAGATTAGTTTTCATAATATATATGGTAATATAAATAATATCATATGGAAAGCATTCTTTGGTCTAGCTTCTTTCATTCTGCGTATTTTGATATCCATCCATTTTGTTGGATGTCTCAATAGTAAATTTTTTTGTTGAGTAGTATTACATGGTATGGACATAACACCTTAGGTTTACTCATTCACCTGTTGGTTGACATTGACATTGGGCTCTTTCCACTTTTGTCTATTAGCAATAAATCTTTTATGAACTTTTATGTACACATTTTTTTTTTTTAATTTGACAGACAGAGATCACAAGTAGGCAGAGAGGCAGGCAGAGAGAGAGGAGAAAGCAGGCTCCCCGCAGGGGAAAAAGCCCGATGCGGGGCTCGATCCCAGGACCCTGGGATCATGACCTGAGCCGAAGGCAGAGGCTTCAACCCACTGAGCCACCCAGGCGCCCCTTATGTACACATTTTTGCATGGATATCTGTTTTCATTTGTCTTGAGTAGAAACCTTAGAAACTGTTGTTCTATTTTCCAAAGTGGTTGTACTACTTCACATTGCAGCCAATAGTGTATGAGAATTTCCGTTCTTCCATACTCACTAAAAACCATACTGTTTTAAATTTGCATTTCCCTAGTTATGAACGATATAGAACTATTTGCATGTGTTTGCCTTCTGCGTTTCATCTCTCATGAAGTGTCTGTCCAAATTTTCCCCCTATTTTTTACGTCAGTTGTTTGTTTGTTTTCTTCTTATCTAATTTGAGAGGCCCTTAGACATTCTGGATGCAGTTTATCTGATACAAGATTGGCAAGTATTGTATTCTAGCCAGTGACTTGTCTCTTCTTTCTCAGGTGATTTTTTAAGAGCTGGACCTTTTTTTCTTAATTTTGAAAATGTTCAGTTTGTCAATTTTTAAAATGGATCATGCTTTCGGTGATGTATCTGAGAAACTTTTGTTGCTAAGCCCAAGGTAACAAGATTTAAGTCTATTTCTTTCCTAGCTTTTTGCACAGGATTATAATCCTTTGAGTCAATATTTGTTTACCATCCAAGGCATGTATCTTTTTTTTGGGGGGGGAGCGGATATAGATATCTAATTGTTTTAGGAAAATTTGTTGAAAAAACTATTGTTTCTTCAGAATCATGTTTTTGAACCTTTGTGAAAAATGAGTTGGCCCTTTCCCTCCACCGCTTTCCATTGGCAGAGGCGGATTGTGCAGACATGGCCAAGATTTAGGCTCCAGACCTTCTCGGCTTCTCTTCCAGCTGGTTAAGCAGCTTCTCCAGCTGAAGGTGGAGCTGTCCCAGCTGTCTCTGAAGTGATAAGCGGCAGGGCTTCCAAGCTCTCCAAGGTCCAAGTTGGCAAATCCATGCCCATCTTCTCACAGTCATCAACCAGATGCAGAAAGAGAACCTCAAGAAATTCTACAAGGGTAAGGAGTACAAATTCCTGGATTTGCAGCCCAAGGACACACGTTATGTGCTGCGAGCTTAACAAGCATGAGGAAAATCTCAAGGTCAAGAAACTGCAGCAAGTATGGGGTCAAGGCCTGAGCATCAGCATCAATAGTACACAAACAAACTGAGAAAAATAAATACATAAAAATAAAAACAACTAAATAAAAATGAGTTGACCTTATACATGTCAGTTTATTTCTTGACTCTCTACTCTATCCCACTGATCTGTTTATCTTTATGAAAATACCCTTTGGTCTTAATTATGGTAGCTTTAGAATATGCTTTTAAAACATTAATCTTGTAACTTTGTTCTTATTTTCAAGGTTTTTTTTTTGAATGACCTCAACTTTTTAAATTTTCATATAAATTTTACAATCATCTTGTGAATTTCTACAAAAAAAAAAAAAACCTAGTAGAATTCTTACTGGAATTGTATTAAATCCACAGATCAATGTGGGAAGGATTGACATCTTAAATATATGGAATTTTCCTACATATTAACCCGGGATTATCCTCCACTTATTTTTGTGTATTATTTTGATATATTTATTTATTATTGAAGTTTAATTTTGTTGGGTCCGTGATCAAAGGAATGAGACTGAGACAAGGTGAAAATTATTTAAAGCTTTATTCTATGCCAAGCATTAGAAGTCAGACTGACCGGCCAGGGCTGTCTTGGAAGAGAGCGACCACCCCCAGTTTACAGGCTCAAGAATTGACTGACTGGTCAGGGCCGCCTCTAAAGAGAGTGACCCCTCCGAGCCTTGCAGACTAATTTTTATAGAGCAAAAGCCTGGCCATACATAGGTGGCCAATGAGATTGTAACATTGCATAGTCATGTTAGGCCACACGCAGATGGACAATTAAATTACAACTTACCCTATAGTAGCTGTTTGAACTAACCTATTACTCTGGTCAGAACTGGCGCTCAAGTTTAGCGCCCAAAAGGTGGAGTTTACATTATTTGGTGGTTAGGGAGATAGTATGTGTGCTTTTTACTGATTGGATGTCTCCACCTGACCTGACTCGTCCTTGTACTCTGGGCTCCGTTATTAGGAACTAGCCGATGGTAATTTACTGGTTTCCCAGACTTGCTGCTACATAAGTTCTTCGGGGGCGAGGGGGTGAGTGGGGGGCAGGGTCAGTTTAAGTTTTATTGCACAAATAACAAAATGGCTTTTTAACCGAGATGGAGTCACTCTGGCTAAAGAGGTCCTTACAAATTTGAAGACTTTTTACATATTTTTGTTCTCTACTTTTAGAACCTAAGAAGAAAAATTATAGTAACTCTTCTAAAGTACTTTTTCTTTAATTCTAGTCATGGTGTCACTTCTGAGGTGCTTTTATTTTATTGATTTATTTCCTTATTATGAACCACGTTTCCTTGTTTATTTGCATGCCTGTTAATTTTTAAAATTTGTACCATTGTAAATTTTACACAATTATACTTTGGACATTTTTATATTTCTATAAATGTTCTAGATCTTTGTTCTGGGATTCAGTTGAGTTACTTAGACATTGTTCCTTTTGGGTCTTGATTTTGTGATTGGTTAGGTAACTGCAGAGCCGTTCCCAGGAAGCTAATTATCTCCCATCAATGAAATATGACTTTCCCGAGTTTTCCACATATTGCCACATGAATTATGATTTTTCCATCTTACTGGTAGGAAGACACACTATTCCTGGCCTAACAAGCACCAGACACTTTACTCTCTCATCCTTTCAGAGAGCTCTTTACCCAGCCCCAGGACATTTTCTCATGTGTGTATACTGATTAGTATTCTCTGGCCATTTGTGGGGCATTCCACAGCTCTCTGGCATTTTCTCTATGTGTAGCTTTCTTCCCTGCAGTATTTGGGCTAGAACTTTAACGGCTTACATCTCCAGGAACTTTTAGCTCCATCTCCTCAACTCTTGGAGTCTGGCAGGCTCCTCTGTGCAGGTTGTGAGAAAACTCTTTCTCAAATGTCAAAATGATACTGTCATTTCCTTCACCTGAAATCTACTTTATATGGCTTGGCATAATCTATAGGAGTCCTCGTGATTAGATTCTTGCCTACTCCTTCAATCTTACACTGTTACACTCTGACACACAGAGCAAAGAACCCTAAGCAACACTCATAACAAAATCTCCTGAGTAGATTTTTATGTAATTTGTTCTTTTTATATATTTTTAGACTTACAGAAAAGTTTCAAGAAATATAGAGATTTCCCATCATCCTTTCACCAAACTTTCCCTAATGTTAACATTTTATGTAACCATACTATAGTTGTCAATACCAGGAAATTAATGTTGTCACAATACTACTCACTAAGCTAAAATTTTATTCAGATTTTATCCCCCTTTCCACTAATGCTCTTTTTATCTGCTATGGAATCCCATATGTCATATACTTATTGTTTCTCCTTGGTTTTATTTAATTTAAGTGTTTTTATAGTTGCCAGATCTTTACTTTTCTTTTATGACCTTGACACTTTTGAAAAGTACTGATCAGTTATTTAGAGAACTTTTCCTAATCTGATTTTGATTAATGTTTTTTTCCCATTTTTAAAATGAGTTTGTGCATTTTGGAGAAAAATACTACAAAAATTATATTAGGCTTTTTTTGTGTGTGGCCTAGGTCAGATACTTATGATGCCAAAATACCTTAACACCGGTTATGTTAATCTTGATCACTTGGTTATGTTGGTATTGGCCAGGTTTATCCTTTTTAAGTTTCCTCTACTTCCCTTTGTAATTAATACAAATTTGGGGGTAGATACTTTGAGATTAAGCAAATATCTTGTTTCTTCTCAAACTTCCACCTGTTAATTTTATCAATCCTCTGCAGCTCTTGTCTGGAACAACTGTTGCCTGATGGTGTTTGCTTAATGTTTGGCTTCCTCTTTCCCTCTTAAACTTTTAAATTCTTAAATTGGAATTTTTCTGGGAGAAAGTATTCTTCCTTCTCTCCTATATATTTATTAAGTAAACATTTCTTTATCAGTATGAACTCCTGTATACTGAATTCTATGGATTTCAATTCAACACTATCATTATTTTACTATTCAAATCATTTGGCCAGTAGGTTCTACCTTAGATGGATTCCTGTATCATTTTGTCAGGTTTCCATCCTTCTATGAAAGCTTTCTTACTTTCTGGCACTCCAAGATGTTTTAGGCCAATCCTGGCATTTCCCTTGTCCCAGCTTGGGCTCAACCATTTATTTCAACATGGAACCTTAGTTCTTTCTTTCTTTCTTTTTTTTTTTTTTTTTTTTTTTTGGTCTTTTAATGGAAGAATGGCATTGAGAAGAATAAGAGAAGGAAAAAAATGGTTTTAGCACTAGTTGTGCTCATTGGTTCTGGGGTGTTACTAACATCAGACCTTTTTGGGGGACAGAGCTAGGAAATCTATATATGAATACTTAATCCATGCATACACAGAAGTTAAATATCTGTATCTATATTTATTTGTTTATTTTTAAAGATTTATTTGTTTATTTGAGAAAGGGAGAGAGCAGAAGAAGGGGCAGAGGGAGAGACAATCTTAAGCTAACTCCCTGCTGAGCCCTGAGCCCTACGTAGGTCTCCATCCCAGGACCCTGAGGTCATGACCTTAGCTAAAATCAAGAGATGGCCACTTAAATGACTGAGCCACCAAGTAGCCCTAATACCTGTATTTATATTTAATCTGTCAATCAACCACTATTTAATCTCTTTCCATGTGTTTCTACTGATACTTCTAATTCCATCATTTGAGCTTTCTCCTTAAGAAAAAAAAAAAAGATTTTATTTATTTTTGTGAGAGAGAGTGAGCATGCATGAGCCAAGGGGATGGGTAGCAGGAGGACTTGATCCCAGTACCCTGGAATCATGAGCTGAGCCGAAGGCAGATGCTTAACCAACTGGGCAGCAGCAGGAGGTGACCCTCCTTTTCTTATTTACAACTTCTCTCTTGACAGTTATGTAATCAGTTCTTTTTATCAGTATTGTATCTATATGTTCATTTATGCCAGTGTATAAATATTTCAAAAATACTTATTCATTCCCTGGGTGTCTATTTTAATGATATTATTATATAGATTACAGTATTTATTTATAGTTTCTTTTTTTTATTTTAAAGATTTTTATTTATTTATTTGAGAGAGAGACAGTGAGAGAGAGCATGAGCGAGGAGAAGGTCACAGAGAGAAGCAGACTCCCCGTGGAGCCGGGAGCCCGATGCGGGACTCGATCCCGGGACTCCAGGATCATGACCTGAGCCGAAGGCAGTCGTCCAACCAACTGAGCCACCCAGGCGTCCCTATAGTTTCTTTACCTTTAAAAAGTTTCTTAGCTTATATGTTGCTTTCCCCATTCCCTTCCATATAGTTACATTATTGATTTGTAGTTCAGTTAGGTTAACTTTTTACCCTTGTATTCTGTTTTGGGTTTCTCACCACTTAGTGGTAGGTTTTAATTATGGGTTAAGAGTCAGAGATATATAAAGGATCTATTCACTGAAATGTCATCGCCTCCTCATCCCTACTATTTCCATTCTTCTCCTCTTTTCACTCTTTTCCACCCACTCCTTGCAGGTAATCAATATCTTTATGAAACATTTTCCATTTCACCTCTTTTTCTGTCTCTTTCTCATCATGTTTAGTAATTTTATATTTTTAAAATTTATTGGGCCTAGAACCATACTAAGGATTTTATATCATGTTGTTTGATCTTCACCAAAAGCCCTCTAAAATTGTTAATATTCATATCTCAACTTTATAGGAAACAAAAGCTGTGAGTGTAAATTGTCAGGGGCTGGCTACAAAGGTATGTAGATGGCTGAGCCAAGATTTATTCAATTCAGATCTGTTTGATTTAGATTTCTCAAATCTTTTTTAAGACCCAAAGATATGTTTACATTGAGGCCTTCAATGACCTCCCAGAGCAGCAAGCTATCCCTCATCATCCTTCCCTTCAGCTTTCACAGAATCCCACTCATAATATGCATATATTTCTGCCACTTACTATTTTTATGTAAGTGGCCATAGTTCTGCCACATACTATTTTTATGACCATGTGTAATATTAATGACTCTCCATTTTTAATCTGTTATAATAACTTCTTCACATGGTTGGTGTGAATAATAAATTAATATTTTAAACACATATTTCATATAGATCATAAAATCTAATAATTATAAAGTATTTAATACTTAGCCCAAGTCCTCTTAATTTATTAGTATTTAGTTAAATAAAAAATTTATTTTGTGGGGAGGAGTCAAGATGGCTGAGAAGTAGCAGGCTGAGACTACTTCAGGTAGTGGGAGATCAGCTAGATAGCTTATCTAAAGATTACAAACACCTACAAATCCAACGGGAGATCAAAGAGAAGAAGAACAGCAACACTAGAAACAGAAAATCTACCACTTTCTGCAAGGTAGGACTGGCGGAGAAGTGAATCCAAAGCGATGGGAAGATAGACCTCGGGGGGAGGGACCGGCTCCTGGCGAGCGGCGGAGCAACGGAGCACAAAATCGGGACTTTTAAAAGTCTGTTCCGCTGAGGGACATCGCTCCAGAGGCTTAACCGGGGTGAAGACCACGCAGGGTCAGCGTGGCCTCAGGTCCCGCAGGGTAACAGAAGGATCGGGAGTGTCTGAGTGTCGCAGAGCTCACAGGTATTAGAACGGGGAAGCCGGCTACAGAGACAGAGCTGAGGAGTGACTCTCAGCTCGGGGTTACCTTGAACCGGTCACAGGCTCGGTCAGCTCGGAGCGCGGCCGGAGGCCAGGGTGGCGGGAGTCATTGGGCGCTGTTCTCTGGGGGTGCACTGAGGAGTGGGGCCCCGGGCTCTCAGCTCCTCCGGGCCGGAGACCGGGAGGCCGCCATCTTCATTCCCGCCGTCTGGAACTCTACGGAAAGCGCTCAGGGAACAAAAGCTCCCGAAAGCAAACACAATCTGATTACTCAGCCCAGCCCCGGGTAAGGGCGGTGCAACTCCACCTGGGGCAAATTGCTTGAGAATCACTACAACAGGCCCCTCCCCCAGAAGATCAGCAAAAAACCCAGCCAGGACCAAGTTCACCTACCAAGGAGTGTAGTTTCAATACCAAGGAGAGTGCGGAATTCCAGAGGAGGAGAAAGCAAAGCACAGAACTCATGGCTTTCTCCCCATGATTCTTTAGCCTTGCGTTAAATTAATTTTTTTTTCTTTTCTTTTTCAATTTTTTTCTTCTTCTGCTAAATTTTTTTAACTTTTACCCATTTCTTTTTTAACATTTTTAAACTAGTTTATCTAATATATATATATATTTTTTTTTCTTTTTATACTTTTTCTTTATTGGTTTTCTTTTTTAAATTTTTTTTTTTCTATCTTTCTGAAGCTCTTTTTATCCCCTTTCTCCCTCCCCCCCACGATTTGGGATCTCCTCTGATTAGGCTAAAGCATATTTTCCTGGGGTTGTTGCCACCCTTTTAGTATTTTACTTGCTCCTTCATATACTCTTATCTGGACAAAATGACAAGGCGGAAAAATTCACCACAAAAAAAAAAAGAACAAGAGGCAGTACCAAAGGCTAGGGACATAATCAATACAGACATTGGTAATATGTCAGATCCAGAGTTCAGAATGACGATTCTCAAGGTTCTAGCCGGGCTCGAAAAAGGCATGGAAGATATTAGAGAAACCCTCTCAGGAGATATAAAAGGCCTTTTTGGAGAAATAAAAGAACTAAAATCTAACCAAGTTGAAATCAAAAAAGCTATTAATGAGGTGCAATCAAAAATGGAGGCTCTGACGGCTAGGATAAATGAGGCAGAAGAAAGAATTAGCGATATAGAAGACCAAATGACAGAGAATAAAGAAGCTGAGCAAAAGAGGGACAAACAGCTACTGGATCACGAGGGGAGAATTCGAGAGATAAGTGACACCATAAGACAAAACAACATTAGAATAATTGGGATTCCAGAAGAAGAGGAAACAGAGAGGGGAGCAGAAGGTATATTGCAGAGAATTATTGGAGAGAATTTCCCCAATATGGCAAAGGGAACAAGCATCAAAATCCAGGAGGTTCAGAGAACCCCCATCAAAATCACTAAGAATAGGTCCACACCCCGTCACCTAATAGTAAAATTGACAAGTCTTAGTGACAAAGAGAAGATCCTGAAAGCAGCCAGGGAAAAGAAGTCTGTAACGTACAATGGTAAAAATATTAGATTGGCAGCAGACTTATCCACAGAGACCTGGCAGGCCAGAAAGAGCTGGCATGATATATTCAGAGTACTAAATGAGAAAAACATGCAGCCAAGAATACTATATCCAGCTAGGCTATCATTGAAAATAGAAGGAGAGATTAAAAGCTTCCAGGACAAACAAAAACTGAAAGAATTAGCAAATACCAAACCAGCTCTACAGGAAATATTGAAAGGGGTCCTCTAAGCAAATAGAGACCCTAAAAGTAGTAGATCAGAAAGAAACATAGACAATATACAATAACAGTAACCTTACAGGCAATACAATGGCACTAAATTCATATCTCTCAATAGTTACCCTGAATGTCAATGGGCTAAATGCCCCAATCAAAAGACACAGGGTATCAGAATGGATAAAAGAAAAAAACCCATCTATATGTTGACTACAAGAAACTCATCTTAAACCTGAAGACACCTCCAGGTTTAAAGTAAGGGGTGGAAAAGAATTTACCATGCTAATGGACATCAGAAGAAAGCAGGAGTGGCAATCTGATATTAGATTTTAAGCCAAAGACTACAATAAGAGATGAGGAAGGACACTATATCATACTCAAAGGAACTATCCAACAAGAAGATCTAAAATTTTAAATATCTATGCCCCTAACGTGGGAGCAGCCAACTATATAAACCAATTAATAACAAAATCAAAGAAACATATCGACAATAATACAATAATAGTAGGGGACTTTAACACTCCCCTCACTAAAATGGACAGATCATCCAAGCAAAAGATCAACAAGGAAATAAAGGCCTTAAATGACACACTGGACCAGATGGACATCACAGATATATTCAGAACATTTCATCCCAAAGCAACAGAATACACATTCTTCTCTAGTGCACATGGAACATTCTCCAGAATAGATTGCATTCTTGGTCCTAAATCAGGTCTCAACCGTTATCAAAAGATTGGAATCATTCCCTGCATATTTTCAGACCACAATGCTCTGAAGCTAGAACTCAATCACAAGAGGAAATTTGGAAAGAACCCAAATACATGGAGACTAAACAGCATCCTTCTAAAGAATGAATGGGTCAACCAGGAAATTAAAGAAGAATTGAAAAATTTATGGAAACAAATGATAATGAAAACACAACGGTTCAAAATTGTGGGACACAACAAAGCCAGTCCTGAGAGGAAAATATATAGCGGTACAAGCCTTTCTCAAGAAACAAGAAAGGTCTCAGGTACACAACCTAAGCCTACACCTAAAGGAGCTGGAGAAAGAACAAGAAAGAAACCCTAAACCCAGAAGGAGAAGAGAAATCATAAAGATCAGAGCAGAAATCAATGAAATAGAAACAAACAAACAAACAAAAAATAGAACAAATCAACGAAACCAGGAGCTGGTTCTTTGAAAGAATTAATAAGATTGATAAACCCCTGGCCAGACTTACAAAAAGAAAAG
Source organism: Lutra lutra (assembly GCF_902655055.1). NCBI lineage: Eukaryota > Metazoa > Chordata > Mammalia > Carnivora > Mustelidae > Lutra > Lutra lutra. The sequence goes on along the minus strand of NC_062283.1, from coordinate 125,434,496 downwards.
AGAGAGGACCCAAATAAATAAAATCATGAATGAAAGAGGAGAGATCACAACGAACACCAAAGAAATACAGACGATTATGAGAACATACTATGAGCAACTCTACACCAACAAATTTGACAATCTGGAAGAAATGGATGCATTCCTAGAGACATATAAACTACCACAACTGAACCAGGAAGAAATGGAAAGCCTGAACAGACCCATAAGCAGTAAGGAGATTGAAACAGTCATCAAAAATCTCCAAACAAACAAAAGCCCAGAGCCAGATGGCTTCCCGGGGGAATTCTACCAAACATTTAAAGAAGAACTAATTCCTATTCTCCTGAAACTGTTCCAAAAAATAGAAATGGAAGGAAAACTTCCAAACTCATTTTATGAGGCCAGCATCACCTTGATCCCAAAACCAGACAAGGATCCCATGAAAAAAAGAGAACTACAGACCAATATCCTTGATGAACACAGATGCAAAAAGTCTCGCCAAAATACTAGCCAATAGGATTCAACAGTACATTAAAAGGATTATTCACCACGACCAAGTGGGATTTATTCCAGGGCTGCAAGGCTGGTTCAACCTCCGCAAATCAATCAATGTGATACAACACATTAATAAAAGAAAGAACAGGAACCATATGATACTCTCCATAGATGCTGAAAAAGCATTTGACAAAGTACAGCATCCCTTCCTGATCAAAACTCTTCAAAGTGTAGGGATAGAGGGCACATACCTCAATATTATCAACGCCATCTATGAAAAACCCACCGCAAATATCATTCTCAATGGAGAAAAACTGAAAGCTTTTCCGCTAAGGTCAGGAACACGGCAGGGATGTCCGTTATCACCACTGCTATTCAACATAGTACTAGAAGTCCTAGCCTCAGCAATCAGACAACAAAAGGAAATTAAAGGCATCCAAATCGGCAAAGAAGTCAAACTATCACTCTTTGCAGATGATATGATACTATATGTGGAAAACCCAAAAGACTCCACTCCAAAACTGCTAGAACTTGTACAGGAATTCAGTAAAGTGTCAGGATATAAAATCAATGCACAGAAATCAGTTGCATTTCTCTACACCAACAACAAGACAGAAGAAAGAGAAATTAAGGAGTCCATCCCATTTACAATTGCACCCAAAACTATAAGATACCTAGGAATAAACCTAACCAAAGGGACTAAGAATCTATACACAGAAAACTATAAAGTACTCATGAAAGAAATTGAGGAAGACACAAAGAAATGGAAGAATGTTCCATGCTCCTGGATTGGAAGAATAAATATTGTGAAAATGTCTATGCTTCCTAAAGCAATCTACACATTTAATGCAATTCCTATCAAAGTACCATCCATTTTCTTCAAAGAAATGGAACAAATAATCCTAAAATTTATATGGAACCAGAAAAGACCTCGAATAACCAAAAGAATATTGAAAAAGAAAGCCAAAGTTGGTGGCATCCCAATTCCGGACTTCAAGCTCTATTACAAAGCTGTCATCATCAAGACAGCATGGTACTGGCACAAAAACAGACACATAGATCAATGGAACAGAATAGAGAGCCCAGAAATTGACCCTCAACTCTATGGTCAACTCATCTTCGACAAAGCAGGAAAGAATGTCCAATGGAACAAAGACAGCCTCTTCAATAAATGGTGTTGGGAAAATTGGACAGCCACATGCAGAAAAATGAAATTGGATCATTTCCTTACACCACACACGAAAATAGACTCAAAATGGATGAAGGATCTCAACGTGAGAAAGGAATCCATCCAAATCCTTGAGGAGAACACAGGCAACAACCTCTTCGACCTCAGCCGCAGCAACATCTTCCTAGGAACATCGCCAAAAGCAAGGGAAGCAAGGGCAAAAATGAACTATTGGGATTTTATCAAGATCAAAAGCTTTTGCACAGCAAAGGAAACAGTGAACAAAACCAAAAGACAACTGACAGAATGGGAGAAGATATTTGCAAATGACATATCAGATAAAGGGCTAGTGTCCAAAATCTATAAAGAACTTAGCAAACTCAACACCCAAAGAACAAATAATCCAATCAAGAAATGGGCAGAGGACATGAACAGACCTTTCTGCAAAGAAGACATCCAGATGGCCAACAGACACATGAAAAAGTGCTCCACATCACTCGGCATCAGGGAAATAAAAATCAAAACCACAATGAGGTATCACCTCACACCAGTCAGAATGGCTAAAATGAACAAGTCAGGAAATGACAGATGCTGGCGAGGATGCGGAGAAAGGGGAACCCTCCTACACTGTTGGTGGGAATGCAAGCTGGTGCAACCACTCTGGAAAACAGCATGGAGGTTCCTCAAAATGGTGAAAATAGAACTACCCTATGACCCAGCAATTGCACTGCTGGGTATTTACCCTAAAGATACAAACGTAGTGATCCAAAGGAGCACGTGCACCCGAATGTTTATAGCAGCAATGTCTACAATAGCCAAACTATGGAAAGAACCTAGATGTCCATCAACAGACGAATGGATAAAGAAGATGTAGTATATATACACAATGGAATACTATGCAGCCATCAAAAGAAATGAAATCTTGCCATTTGCGATGACGTGGATGGAACTAGAGGGTATCATGCTTAGCGAAATAAGTCAATCGGAGAAAGACAACTATCATATGATCTCCCTGATATGAGGGATAGGAGATGCAACATGGGGGGTTAAGGGGGTAGGAGAAGAGTAAATGAAACAAGATGGAATTGGGAGGGAGACAAACCATAAGTGACTCTTAATCTCACAAAGCAAACTGAGGGTTGATGGGGGGAGGGGGGTTGGGAGGGGGGTGGGATTATGGACACTGGGGAGGGTGTGTGCTATGGTGAGTGCTGTGAAGTGTGTAAACCTGGTGATTCACAGCCCTGTACCCCTGGGGATAAAAATATATTATATGTTTATAAAAAATAAAATTAATTAAAAAAAATTTATTTTGTTTCCAATTTCTCCTTTTCCTTTCAAGTAGGCTATGTGGAATTTGGGGATCATTCAATTATCTCTGCTGCCTAAAATTTGCCTAGGAGACAGCGTGCTCAGAATGTGTTTGAGAAGAAATGACTGCATAAAAAATTATAGCACTTGAAAAGTTAAAAAAAACTTCAAGTGCCTATAGCACTCGAAAAGTTACAAAAAGATGAAATGTAATTGTTAACCCACCAATTATTTGAAATTCAAATTTAAAATGAATATTTGAATTAAATATTTGCATTAATATATAAATATTTCTCGGGAAAATAGCATCCTTTTTTTTGAAAATTGTGTGCAGTGTAAATTTCAATTAAAAAAAAAACTCTTCCAGAGCAACATGCATTTTTTCTCTCCTAAATTTTGAAAAAGAGCCTTTTGGCTAAAGATTTGGCAGTGAATCCTTACATATGGCAGGCAGGCTCCCTTTCCTCTGGCATCAATGAACCAATAAAGCTCTTTGGTGTTGGGATTCCCAGGGACAGCCACAGACTAAACTTGGCTCTCTTCTCAAAACTGGCTCCTGAAGAAACTCTGGAGTTCAAGCTTGAAATAAGGGGAGTAATAGCATGTCTCTTCACCCGAACTCTTGATTTCATAAGGAATCATTACTGTGTAGGTATTTAACTGTCAACACAAATCAAACAGCTAACCTTCCATGGGTTGTTTTAGAACCTTTACCTCCCTGTACAGGGAGGGGGGCTAAAGACAAAATGATCCTTTCAACATATTTAATGCTATTATTGGATAGGGAAATGAAATGACATTTAGGGGTGCCTGGGTGGCTCAGTGGGTTAAGCCTCTGCCTTCAGCTCAGGTCATGATCTCAGGGTCCTGGGATGGAGCCCTGCATTGGGTTCTCTGCTCGGCAGGGAGCCTGCTCCCCCCCCCCCCCTCTGCCTACTTGTGATCTCTCTCTATGTCAAATAAATAAATAAAATCTTTTAAAAAATGACATTTAAGTAGATTTAATGCACCTTGGGTCGGTCTGTCATTTATTTATTTTATCATTTTGCAGGAGTAAAAGAATCCATAGTATTATCTGTTGATGAGTTGCTTCTTTCTTTTCCTCCTCTTTTAATTTTTCTTCTAAATCAAACACATCAGGCCACTAGAGTAGTTATAAATAATTAAGATCCTGGATTGTAGGAGATACTGACAAGAGTTGAGGTTTCTAAGGGGGACAGCCTTGTCTAGCAGTTCCTGCTTCAGAGAAGGGCACTGTGGTTCTCCAGGGGTTGCAGACCCTGATCAGGTTTATGCATGTGGCCCTTCACTTTTTGAGAAAAGCTGGGCTGTGTTTATTGCCCAAGTATCACGGGAACAAAAACAAAAACTATTTACTGAACAAACAATCTGGTGTACAGCTATTTGGAAATGTGCTACTAATTCTAGTAAAGTCAGTTGGCTTATTATTGGCTAAAGTTACTTGGGGGATTCATTGCAATTAAAATTTCAGTTTATTCATAATGCTGATTGTTCATAGACATTTAGCCATGGTACCATTCTAATTCTTAAATGGCAAGGATAATTGTAATGTCACATTCTTGTATGTGCAAGACATGCTACCAAGTGTTGCCAAAAACAAAATTACACCTGATTCAAAATACCAACTTAAGTATCAACAGTGTAAAATTTCCTTCCAGTTACCAGTGGGTTTTTTTTTTTTTTTTCAATTTCCAGATCATGCAAAAACAGTCTTGGGTACCGTAAGGAGAGGTCTCTCGGTTCCACACAGGTTACCACAAGGGGCTTTAAGTTGAGACCTCGAATTCAGATGGCTTTGTACTTTCTGTATCAGCACACTTCTACACAATGTAAGTCTGAGACCTGAGCAACCTAGCTCTCCAAATGTACTGGGAGGCCAACCAGGCCTTTGGAGAGCCTGTTGCCCACATACTTTTAGGTGCTCCCATTGTTGAGCTGGTAGATGCCCCCGCTTTTCACATGTAAAGCATCATTTTGGTTTTGCTCTTTGCAGTTTCTCTTGGCTTTGTGTGTGGTTTTCTTTTCTTTTTTCTTTTCTTTTGTTTCTGTGAATTCTTTTTAATTTAATTTAATTTAATTTAATTTCTTTTCAGTGATCCAAATTCATTGTTTATGCACCATACCCAGTTCTCCATGCAATATGTGCCCTCCTTAATAACCACCACCAGGCTCACCCAACCCCCTACCCTATCCCCTCCAAAATCCTCAGTTTGTTTCTCAGAGTCCACAGTCTCTCATGGTTTGTCTCCCCATCCGATTTCCCCCAACTCCCTTCTCCTCTCCATCTCCCAGTGTCCTCCGTGTTATTCCTTATGCTCCACAAGTAAGTGAAATCATAAGATAATTGACTCTCTCTGCTTGACTTATTTCACTCAGCATAATCTCTTCTAGTCCTGTCCATGTTGATACAAAAGTTGGGTATTCATCCTTTCTGATGCAGGCATAATACTCCATAGTATATATGGACCATATATACTTTATCAATTTGTCTATTGAAGGGGATCTTGGTTCTTTCCACCGTTTGGAGACTGTGGTCATTGCTGCTATGAACTTTGGGGTACAGATGGCCCTGCTTTTCACTGCATCTATATCTTTGAGGTAAAAACCCAGTAGTGCAATTACAGGGTCATAGAGTAGCTCTATTTTTAATCTTTTGAGGAATCTCCACAATGTTTTCCAAAGTGGTTGCACCAGCCTGCATTCCCACCAGCAGTGTAAGAGGGTTCACCTTTCTCCACATCCTCTCCAACACTTGTTTTTACTATCTTGTTGATTTTGGCCATTCTAACTGGTATAAGGTGGTATCTCAGTGTGGTTTTGATTTGAATCTCCCTGATGGCTAATGATGATGAATATTTTTCATGTGTCTGTTAGCCATTTGTATGCCTTCTTCAGAAAAGTGGCTGTACATGTTTTTTGCCCATTTTTTTGATGTGATTATCTGTTTTGTGTGTTCATTTTGAGGAGTTCTTTATAGATCTTGGATATCAGACCTTTGTCTGTAGTGTCATTTGCGAATATCTTCTTCTATTCAGTGAGTTGCCTCTTGGTTTTGTTGATTGTTTCCTTTGCTTTCCAGAATCTTTTGATCTTGATGAAGTCCCAAAAGTTCATTTTCGCTTTTGTTTTCTTTGCCTTTGGGTACATATCTTGAAAGAAGTTGCTGTGGCTGATGTTGAAGAGGTTACTGCCTATGTTCTCCTCTAGGATTTTGATAGATTCCTGCCTTGTGTTGAGGTCTTTTATCCAATTTGAGTTTATCTTTGTGTATGGTGTAAGAGTATGGTTGAGTTTCATTCTACACATAGCTGCTCATTTTTCCATGCACCATTTATTGAAGAGACTTTTTTTTTCCAATGTATATTTTTTCCTGCTTTGTCGAAGATTAGTTGACCATAGAGTTGAAGGTCCATATCTGGGCTCTCTACTCTGTTCCCCTGGTCTATTTGTCTGTTTTTGTGCCAGTGCCATGCTATCTTGATGATCACAGCTTTGTAGTAAAGCTTGAAATCAGGCAATGTGATGCCCCCAGTTTTGCTTTTCTTTTTCAACATTTCCTTAGCAATTTGGTGTCTCTTCTGGCTCCATACAAACCAGGCAAATACCCCACAAAAAAGGAGAATTCCAGACCAATATCCCTGATGAATATGGATGCCAAAATTCTCAACAAGACCCTAGCTAATAGGATCAAGCAGTATATTAAAAGGATTATCCATCACTACCAGGTGGAATTTATCCCTGGCGTCCAAGGGTAGTTCAGCATTCACAAATCAATCAATGTGATAGAACACATAAATAAGAGAAGAGGCAAGAACCACATGATCCTCTGAATTGATGAAGAAAAAGCGGTTGACAAAATAGAGCATCCTTTCCTGATTAAAACTCAGGATAGAGGGAACATTCCTCATTTCATAAAAACTATCTATGAAAAACCAGCAGACGATATCATTCTCAATGGGGAAAAGCTGAGAGCCTTTCCCTTAAGATCAGGAACATGACAAGGATGCTTACTCTCACCACTATTGTTCAACATAGTACTGGAAGTCCTAGCAACAACAATCAGACAACAAAAAGAAATAAAAGGTATTCAAATTGGCAAAGAAGAAGTCAAACTCTGTCTCTTCACAGATGATATGATACTCTATATGGAAAACCCAAAAGACTCCACCACCAAACTACATATGTACATATAATCTGTATATACATATAATATAATATATATATACATATATATGTGAATGTGTTCTTTTTTGGTATCATTTTTAAGTTTACATTGTAGTTAGTTAACATATGGTATAAAACTGGTTTCAGAGTAGAACTTAGTGATTTAGTGATTCATCATTTCCATACAATACCCAGTGTTCATCTCAACAAGTGAATGTGCTCTAATCCTACAAGGAAATTTGAGTCTTTTTTATTTTAAAGTAAGTGCTTATTAAAGTAAGGTACTATATTTTTTATTGGGTATTTGCTATAATTTCATGATGTATCACAAATAAAACTCTTATTAAATTTTTTATTGTTTTTCTGAATTTTCCAGTTCATCTACATATTAAAATATAGTATTTCAATACCTTTTCCTTTCTGAATAGACTTTTAAGTTAGTGAGAAGAGATAGGTTGTGTACTAACTCTCATTCTAAATACTAATTGGAAGTCAACTCCTAGCAGGGCTGCTAAACATGACGTAAGGTAACTGTCTCAAATTCTTCCTCTTCTTAGATTTGTTCCCAGGTTTACTATAGAATTTAACTGATTCCTCTTTCCCTACTGAGCCTGTCCATTTTTCTCCAGTTAGTTTTTTCAGATTCATTCCAAACTTACACTTAACACTCACCAAATACCCAGATATTTGAATTATTATATATATTTCTGGAAAGAGTAAGGCTTGATGGGGCACTTGTGTGGCTCAGTAGATTAAGCCTCTGCCTTGGGTTCAGGTCATGATCCCAGGATCTTGGGATTGAGCCCAGCATTGGGCTCTCTGCTCAGCAGGGAGCCTGCTTCCTTCCCCTTCTCTCTCTGCCTATTTGTGATCTCTCTCTCTCTCTGTCAAATAAATAAATAAAATCTTTAAAAAAAGAGAGAAAAGAGTAAGGCTTGCAATGTTATTTGTGTTAGACTATGAAGGTATAAATCACAGAGGTACAGGTCAACTTTTTTTTTTTTTTTCCAAAATACTCGGGACAATGAAACATATGCGTACTTACTGAAAACTTTTTGATGATGATGATAATAATGATGCCTTTTGTGTGCCCAAATATACATAAAATGTAATCATTTCATAATCTATATTCTGAGGTATTTTATACAAATGGTAAAGTTGTTTGTTTTTTTTTTAAGTTTTAAAATGGTGAGTTTATAACTAAGGTGTGTAATAACCCAGCTGGCACTGAATTCTTAAACTGTTTCCTCTCTAGTGGAAGCAGTATTTTTATGACATTTCTTCCTACAAACACAGGTCACAGTGTTGGTTCTCATGTCTGCTCCTGGGGAGAGAAAAAAAAAATGCGGAATTTATTTTTGTTTTTAAATGTGACACAATAGGAAGCACGATAGATAGTTCACTTGGTTATGAAACATACTCTTAGAATTTCATATTTCTAGAACTTGTCACAGACCTCAGTAATTATTTCTACTTTCCTCCAAAGCTGTCAAAACAATTTTTTAAAAAATTCATTTACTCTGTATTAACAGGCTTCAGATTTCATTTTATTCAATAGTACCATAGACCTAGTGACAGATTATATTGTTACATTTTAAGTATTTTATCTCTTCTTTCATCTTCATGTCTTCATTTCTCCTAATCCTGATCTTTGTTAATAACATTGCCATCCTTTCTGTCATTGGAATAAAAACCATCAAGTCAGGTTTGACCTCTCACTCACCTTCTAACCTTTATATAATCAAGTGCCAAGTGCTGATGATTCTACTTCTTTGCCCTCTTTCTACTTCAACTTACTTCTATCGCTATTGCCACACTCTAAGCTTTCAAAAATTTTACCTGGATTGTTCACATTGTCTTAATTTTCCATGGTTCAAAACTATACTTTCTTATGCTGCACACAGGTTTTTCTTCTTAAATTACATCTTTGATCAAGTAATACTCCTTTTCAAAACATAGAATTACTCTCTGCATAATGTCAAATAAAATGCACAGTTCTCAACCTTTTATTTAAGCTATTCGAGAGCCTAATTCCAGCCCAGCTTCCATTGTTCGTATTTTTTTATTTTTACAGTTACATTTACTGGATATTTTATTGTAAGCAAAATACATGTTAAAGAAGTGTGAAAACACAAAAATACAAAAAAGAAAATAACCTTGACTTATAACTCTACTGTGAGGAGATGCCATAACTCGTATTTCTTGTACTTGTTGTATGATGACTGTGTAAAATATATCACCATATAAAGAAACAATTTTCCTGCTCACCTCATTTACATTATATTGTTTTTCTTAGAAACCTTTATTTTAATTGAATATTGTAGTCTATATAATGATCATAAATTATCATAAGATGCACATAATTGGCCTTTTCTTATGTTATTTTTATTTTGCAAATCACATTTTTCTGAAAATTATATTTTATGTTCAGATTTATTACCGTAAGGAAAACAGTTTAGTAATTGTATGTTGAATTATTAATACTCATACACTTGACCTATTGTTTCTTTTTTTAAAGTTTTTATTTATTTCCAGTTAGCATACACTGTTATATTAGTTTCAGGTATACAATATAGTGATTCAACACTTCCATACATCACTCAATGCTCACCAGAGTAAATGTAGTCACCATCTCTCACTGTATAACATTATCAAAATATTGAGTATATTTCCTATGCTGTGCTTTTTATTTCTCAACTTACTTTTTTCATTCAATTCTTAAAATAGTCCAGTTTTCACAGCAATAGTCAACTTAAAGTTTTTCCAAATAATTTTTTATAGAAGAGCAAATAAGACTTTTATTTTTTAAACTCTCCTGTATATTATATTTATTTTGATTATCTATACAGTTAAAGTTGTATTTGCACATAAAAATACATTGCAGTTAAAAAAATTAAAACTTAAAATGTTTATCAGTAATAATCATTGTGTTTTGTTATTCATAGATAGGAGCCTAAAGTCTTGCATGATTTTTTTTTTAAAGATTTTATTTATTTATTTGACAGACAGAGATCACAAGTAGGCAGGGAGGCAGGCAGAGAGAGAGGAGGAAGCAGGCTCCCCGCCAAGCAGAGAGCCCCATGCAGGGCTCGATCCCAGGACTCTGGGACCATGACCTGAGCCGAAGGCAGAGGCTTTAACCCACTGAGCCACCCAGGCACCCTAAGTCTTGCATGATTTTTGTACCTGTGTATAAGATTTCATATGTGTTTGCCTCTTGTGTTCTGTGTGCCTTACGTATATTTTTCTTTTTGTTTTCTGATTTCCTGAAATTTGATAAAGGTATCTGGTCATGTATCACTTTTATTATAATTTAATGAATCACTGGGAGTTTTCAATTTCCTGTATCTCTTCTTTCTTTTTATTTTTTTTCCTTTTTCTCTTCTGCCTATTTGTAGGTACCTCAAATTTTTCCTCTAAAAGAATAACTGATAGGGCACCTGGTAGCATAGTTGGTTAAGTGCCCATCTTGATTTCAGCTCTGGTCATGATCACATGGCTGTGAGATGAAGCCCTGGACCATGCAACCCTCTTGAGATTCTCTCTTTCTCCCTCTCCTTCTGCCCCTCTTCCATCTCTTTCTTTATCCCTCTCTCTAAAACAAAACAAAACAAAACAAAACTGGTAAGTATTTGAAGGTTAGTTTATGAGAGATACCCTAAGTCTGAGAAGCATTTTTATATGACATGAAAAGCAATATGGTTACACATTTTCTATTGCATTATTATAATGAATAACTAGATGCACATAACATAGTATTGTGTATGTGAAAGCTCGCCATAAATATTTACAAAATTTCAATCCCCTTTCATTTAAGTAGAATACATCTGAGAGTATTTTTATTCAAAATACTAGAGATTTTAAAAATATTTTTGTATATGTGAAGATTTTCTAGTTATTGGATGAGAAAAGTCTCAGCATACCTTGGAAGTCTCTACATTAAGAAAACTAAGAAAACTCCCTTAGCTAAACAGTACTTTAAAATAATACCTATAACAAACTTCCTTAATACAGAGCATGATGAGTGGATGTTTGAAGGTTGCCATACCTAGAAATAGGCCCCATGTTTCTAAAGCTGACTCTGTCACTCCTCTTTACATGCTGCTCTTTATCCACTCAATGTAACTGAATTTCAGAGTTCTCATCTTTAAAATTAAGGTGTTAAGATATTGCAGGAATCTTCTTGCTGTAAACAATTTCAATTATATTAAATAATTTCAAATTTTAAGACTTAGCCCAGAAGTTTCTTTGGATTTTTAAATTAATTTTAACTTCCTATTACTTTCACTCTTTATGCTTTCTGCTCTCTGCCATTGAGACATGCCGTATTTTTTTCCTAAGATAATTAGCCCATTCAGTTCCTTCTGAAATTTATTTCATTTATCTCAGATATGTGATTTTAGTTGCTGGACATCTCTAAAAAATTCTGTTTTTAAGTTCAAGTTTTAGAGTTGGCTCTATTCACTCAATAATGAGCTACCCTCTTGACTCTAAGTTATCTTGCATTATTATAAGATACACATAGGCTGAAAAATGACGTGGGCCAAGATATTATACACAACATTGAATAAGGAAAAACGTTAGAGTAAGTGGTCCTCTAAGCTCTTAGATTCAGGATATCATATATTTTTATAATTTGAATTTGTCTTCTTAGTTCTTCCCTCTTGCAAAGATTTCCTATAAACATGTGGTTTTCAGTGTTCCCTATTTTGACATCTGAGTATTTTATCCAGTCAGTAAAATATAAAGCAGACGCTAATATTTCTCTGTCACTCTGTTTTTGTCAAACAAAAAATAACTACCCACTGCCTTCATTGTTTGGATATGTTCCTTTCTGTAAATACTGCTAACCCTGATCTACTTGAGACAACATTGTGATACACTACAAATGCATATATAAAATTTATGAATTTTATAATAAGAATCATTGTATTCAATATTCACATGTAAGTTACTCTTTTTCTGGCAAGGCATATTCTTACTGAATATTGAATAAGAACTTGTCATACAACTTTATACCAAAGAATGTTATGAATTGAAAAAAATTGGTGCTAAATATATAAAAGTTAAGATAGAAACAGTAAAAAAATCATTCACTTTTCTTGGTTGACTAATTATACAAAACTTTGTCACCTAAAACTTTGAAAGACATGACAAACAGGGTCTCCTTGAGGGACACAGAGCTTGGTAAAATCTGCTTATTTTGATTTTCTAATTAAAATTGGTATAAAAATAACACTGCAAGTGTTAGCCATTTTTCTATGTGCTTACATTAAAATCTGCTCTATTTTATGCTCATGATGAATCTGAATCTGCTGTAGAGAGTGTCCAGCTGGACTCTGGGAGAGGAATTACTGTTAGATATCTGGAAGTCTAATGATTGACGAACCTGACACTCTACCCTGAACTTTTAGATATGAGTTGATGGCTCTGCTCCTGGGGCAAACACCTTAGGGCATAGATGGCACTTTCTCTCCGAAGTTTCTGCATATTAGGAGTAAGGTACAATCTGTCATTTACAGAAGAGAAAGATTTCCCTATCCTCCCAAATCAAGCTATGGTAGCCTCGTTGTAAATTATACATAGATTATATTCTCATATCTACACTTTTATTATTATGGGGTCCTTTTCATAACAGAATTAACCTCAAAGAGTTTTTCCTAAAGAGTGGCCCAGAGTGCTTTTTAAAAAAAAGTTTCATGTGATTTAATTATATAATGTGATTCACATGGGTTATTTATAAAAATTGTTCATGTACTTGACTACACAGGATAATTTGTTCAATGGGAAAAATGCACAGGCTAGATCACAACATTTTCAATATCCAGTTGAAAATTGATAATGACCATAATTTTTAAAAAATTATCCACTCTAAAACTTTTAAAAATATAGCTTTCTAAACAATTATTGAACCAAAGCAAAATAAAACACACAGGTAAAATTATTCAGAGATTCTGAAAAGATTTAGGTGAAATATTATGATATATAGATGAAATTATTCACAGGAAAATGTGTAGTATTTTTTTAAAGGACAAATGATAGAATATAATGGATGAGCATACTTCAATAAATAGTTTGAATAATCTTAAGCATTAAATTTAAGTAAGCAGAAAAGGATTGTAAAATAGTAAAATAAAACATGTCAACAATTTTGTGGTAATTAACTGAAAAACAGGAAAAATAGAATGTAAAATAAAATAAAAAAGAGATTCTTCCAAAAATGAATAAAATGTATCCTCTGGTAATTCTTTTTTAAGATCCTGATTAAGATACAACTCATATACTTCACAGTTCTTTTATTTAAAATACAAAATCCCGGGCACCTGGCTGGTACAGTCAGTAGACCATGTGACTCTTGATCTTGGGATAGTGAGAACTTTACACTGGATATAGAATTTACTTAAAATAACTTCATGTTGGATGTAGAATTTACTTAAAATTTAAAAATTAAAGTTTAAAATTCATTTTTAATATATTCATGAGGCTCTGCATGCAACCATCACCAAAGTCCAGTTTAGAACATTTCATTTTCTTTAAAAGAAACTTCATATATACTATCGGTCACCTCCTATTCTGCCCTATCTCCTGGGCCTAAAAAACTTTCTATCTCTGCAGACAGACATTTAATATAAATGGAATCATACAATATGCAGTATTTTGTGACTAGCTTCTTTCACTTAAGTAATGTGCAGGGTCATCTATTGGTATAGTCATAGGATTTTTATTCCTTTCTCTGTTGATTTGATGGAGCACATTACTTGATTTTCAAGTGTCGATCCAGCCTGCGTATTTCTCCTACTTAGCCATTGTATATAATTCTTTTTATTCATTCTTGGAATCAAGTTCCTAATATTTTGGTGAGGAGTTTTCCGTCTATATTCTTGACAGATACTAGGTTTGGGTTCTCCTTTCTTATAATGTCTTTGTTCAGTGTTGGTATTCAGGTAATACCGGCCTCATAGAAAAGGTCAGGAAATATTTTCTCTACTTCTGCTTTCTGGAAGAGATTGTAGAAAATTTATAAAATTTCTTTCTTTTTTTTAAAGATTTATTTATTTGAGAGAGAAGGAGAGAGAGGGAGAGCAAAGTGGAAGGGGCAGAGGGAGCGGAAGAGAAAATCTCGAGCAGACTACACTGAGCTCAGAGCCTAAGGCAGGGCCCAATCTCAAGACCTTGAGATCATGACCTGAGCCAAAACCAAGTCAGATGTTTAACCAACTGTGCTATTCGGGCACCCCTATAACTTCTTAAGTGTTTGGTAGAATTCACTGATTAACCCATTTGGACCTCGTGCTTTCTGTTTTATAGGTAATTGATTATTGATTCAATTTCTTCACTAGATATCGGACCTATTCAGATACTCTTTTTCTGTATGAGTTTTGGTACATTGTGTCTTTGAAGGAATTTGTCTGTTTCATCTAGATTTATCAAATTTGTGGGCATAGAATTCTTCCAATATTCCTTTATTGTCGTTTTAATATCCATGCGATCTATAGTAATAGTCCCTCTTTCATTTCTAATATTAGTAATTTGTGTCTTTTCTCTTGTTCTCTTAGTTAACCTGGCTTATTGATTTTATCCATCTTTTCAAAGAACCATCTTTTGGTTTTGTTGAATGTCTCTACTGATTTCTTTTTTCTTTTAAATTATTTTTATTAAAATATAATGTTATTTGCACCAGGGGTACAGGTCTGTGAATCACCAGGCTTACACATTTCACAGCACTCACCATCTACTGATTTCTTGCTTTCAATTTCATTGGTCTAATTTTTATTATTTCTTGTGCTCTGTTTACTTTAGATTTAATTTGCTCTTTTTCTTCTAAAACTGTTTTAAATCTTATTTTCTAATATATGGATTCAGTAATTGACATACATTTCTCTTTGAGCACTGTTTTGGCTCTATCTCATGAATTTTGATAAATGGCATTTTCACTTTCATTTATTTAGTTCAAACTATTTTTAACTTCTCTTGATTGTTTATTTAATAACCTGGAGGAATAATTTTTGTGAAATATATTTCCACTATAGTTGGCAGCTTCTGATGTTCTTCCTCTAGTTTTTCTTCTTCTTGTTTTTACTTCTTAGTCTGGCTACATAGTGGTCATCTCTGTATCATCATAATCCACTTGTTGGCCAAAGATTGCACTTAAGCCTCTTTAGCCTGTTAGATTTTTACCTTTACATTGGATGTATGTTCTTAGAGTTTTTAGTCATAGGGAATTTGCTTTTATTTTTCCCCAGACTACTTTTTTTTTAAGGAGCTTAGAGATTCTGTCTTAGATTACTCCCAAGAGGATACAAATTCAAGCGTGCACACAGTCTCCTAGACTACCAGGAATGACAATATGATTTTAAAGCCTGGCTTCCATAGAGTCACCTTTAACTCAGAGTGGCTTATGTTCACTCGGTGTTTGGTCCGAAGTTATTTTTAAGTCCCTTGTGCCATGAGACCCAGCCCTATATGGATTAGTCTGTGTGTAGACTGAGAAGTAAAGATGAAACTCCCTTGAAGACAGCAGCAAATCTCTTCACAGTTCTCTTTGCTGAATGGCATCCTCTGCCCTTTACTTAAGCAGTTCCTGTTTAAGCTATGGAAATTACTTTTGGACCTCACAGTTCCCAGGAACATCTTTGTCACAAATCTGTAGGATTAAAAATGCAGACAGATACATGATTGTCAAACATTTCATTGTTGTAGAGCATGAAATCAACCATAAGACCTGGCTTCCTGAAATGTTAACATGGAGGCTGCTGGGGGTAAGGGAAGTTTTCAAAGAAGGGCCTAGGCCTTTAGAATGCCATGATGGGTGTGACCACTTGTAATGCCACAGGGACTTACCTTCTAGAAGCTTTCTCAGCCCAAACAGCCCCCCTGTGATCTAAAAGACCTATGCATTGTCCCTTAGGCTATATTTAGCAGAACTCACAGAACTCCTATATTAGCATATTTTATCTTTCCCATAAACAGATTCTCCCAGTGTTAGTAAAACCTCTTGTCACACATAAGGTGCTTGAGAAACAGTGATAAGGATTTGTGAGGGTCCTGAAGGACCAATAAAAGGGGGAGCCAAGAAGAGCAAAGGGTCTTTCTCTCGGAGCGTTGACCCCCTTGCCTTCTCCTCTCTTTCACAGCAAAGTCTGGAGTCATCTTTGATCCCTCGGTACAGGGATTGCTGGACATTCCCAGCAATATATGTTTTAATTTACTTGATTCTACTCCCTGAAGGATTTACACATAGTGTTAGTGCTTGCTTTGAATTTTTTTAATGCAACTATCTGTCTTACTTTGTTAACAAGAGAAAGGGGAGCATTTTCCTAATAGGAAATTACCATTATGTTTTATCTGTAAATTGTCATATTAAAATACATATCACAGAATTATCTTTGTTGAGCTGTGTTAGCCACAGACTCTTGATTGGAACACATTATGTTAGGGCTTCAATCTGTTTTTTAATGAATATAGGAACTGCCCTATATATTAAATATTTCAATTGTTTATATTTAGCAGGATTGATCACTCCTACTTTAATGACCTCTAGGGTCAGTGGAAAGGAAACATCTGATAGAATCTGTTACTGATATTTTATATTTTGGGATCACCAATATGCATGAAGAATCACAAAATGTATCAGCCTATACCTGATGCAGACAGCTTTGCATAGAGAATTCACCATTCACCATGATTATCAAGTCCTCACCCACCAAATCCATTTTTTTTTCCTATCATAGTACTGTAACTACTCATATCTCTTTAATAAGAAGTTGATCATCCCCAAAGGTCTAGTTAATCTGCAGAGACCTATTAAAATATGCTGTTTTATTTATTGCTGAAGACCTAATGTCTGAAATTTTAATATTATAAACAGACCTGGACCTGAATCCTTTCCTCCTCATGCCATACCACAAATATCCTAAATAATCTTCACCATTGCTTTATAGACTTGTTGACAGTGACTATAGTACACCCTAAGGACCTGGGTATCCTGATCTTTATATAGATAGTCTTTTTAAATTACCTGGGAAAAGAAGAAAAAAGAGCATTATGTAGGTATTTGGACATGCAAAATTGTTCTTAAGTAAAAAATATCTCCTGACAAATAACAAGAAATTTGGAGAAGTATTCTATCTCCTGAGCTTAATGTTAAAATTATTTTAAGTCAGATAATCAGATAATATTATAAATAATATTGTTCCTTAAACTTTCCCTCATATAAACAAAAAATAAAATAAAACTATAGTGTAAGTATCTTCTCATGTTTGGTAATGAGTACTAAGTTCTGATAAAATGTTCTCTTACGATGGATATTAAGGATAGTGACTTACACAGTCATTCAGTACATGTAGATATGGAAATACTGTGTTTTGAGTCTTCCTCTGTGTAATAAGGAGTATTTTGAAAGTGATTAAGTTATCTGCAAAAGCATTGCATCCTGGAATGAGGAATATCATAAGACTATGATGACATGAGGCTGTCTGTCAGTGTGAGTATATGTTGTGCTTTCTACCTCAGAGAAGTTAGCACTGAACATAAGCAAATGTTAATCAATGTTCATATCAAAGTGTTCTGGTAGCTTTTATGTACACTGAATTTTTACTTATGAGTCCATGATGATAATCACAGGAAAATAATAATAACAGAAAAAGATAAATAAGAGCATATCTAATGTAGTAAAGAATGAAATGGTCACATTTGTTTTTCTCCTACAATGAAAGTACTGGAATTTTCCAAATAACTATCATTAGTAGTTTATGGCTAAAGGACACTATTCCATCAGTAGAAGCCTTCTGAATTCACTATAGTTGCTGATAATTTACTACATTCATTTTTAGAAACTATAATATATAGTTTCTTATTTCTTATTTATATAAGCATAAATCTATTTTTTGTATCTGAATATGCATAAATATTATCATAAGCTATACATTTTAGCGTATTATTGAAAATATTTTCCCCCATTAAATGAATTTTATGCATGACTCGAAATATTTCTGTAATTCTGATTTATGGGCAAAACACATTTATAGCAAAATAGTTTTAAAATAAAATTAATTTTTTATCTGTAGTAGCTATATTTTATAATGTTTGTATTTCAAAATTTTGATGGTGTCATAGAATTTAAAAGTTGGAAAGGGCATTAAAAATTATCTGTTTGGGGGCACCTAGATGGTGCAGTAAGTCAGTTAAACATCTGATGCTTGGTTTCAGCCCAGGTCTACTACTATGTTTGTAAAATAGCAGTATATAAGGTACAGTGTCATTAGGTAATTTTTTTCCAAAGTCTCTTGTCCAGCTTATTATAAAAACCTATGACACATTTTTTTTTTAAGATTTTATTTATTTATTTGACAGAGACAGAGACAGTGAAAGAGGGAACACAAGCAGGGGTAGTGGGAGAGGGAGAGGCAGGCTTCCTGCTGAGCGGGGATCCCAATGCGGGGGCTCGATCCCAGAACCCTGGGATCATGACCTGAGCTGAAGACAAATGCCTAATGACTGAGCCACCCAGATACCCCAAAATCTACAACTCTCGACTCTTGGTTCAGAACCCAAAGAATTGATCCTTTTTTTTTTCTTTTTTAAAAATTTAGTATTTCATTACGTTTCCGTGCACCAACACTTACGACTTCCCGAACGCTCAACATAGCGATATAGACAATAAGTTCAAACCCATTTGTAGTCCAATAGTGCTTTCTTTTTCCTTTTGCTGACCTTCATAAAGCCATATGTCTCATTGTCCTCATGCTTCAGGTTAAACCGAGACAGATCACCTGCTGTGCCTGCCTTCCAGGTCACTTCAGGACCTCCCCATACCATCAGCCTGGAATTTCTCCTCATAGATTTTCCTCACTGCTCTCCTGTTCTGGTTCTACATTTACTTCATTTTGGAGGGGAATATCAATCCTCTAACAGTTTTCTGTGGGTACATGGGGAGCAACATTTTGAGACCTCACACACCTCACAGAAGTTTTTTTTTTATCTCCACATTTCATAAATAATTTTGTTGGATATAGAATTGGAATTGCCAGATAAAGTTGGAATTCATTTTAGCTCTGAAATTTGGAGACTTGCCTGTTCTGCTTTGTCTTTTAGCTTCCAAGGTTGCTATTGCAAAGTCCAGTGATGTTCTGACTATTAATTATATGTGTAGAAACTGTTTGGTCTCTTTGAAATTTTTAGAACCATCTCTTTATCTAAATGTTCAGGATAATTTATTTTGGTGCAGAATTATTTTCATTTATTTTATTGGGTAATATGTGGATTGTTTTTTAAAACTAGACTTCTGCACTAATATTCTTGGATATTTTCTTGTCTAATTTTTAAATATAATTTTCTTTCCTGAGTTTCCTTTTCTTTCTATAAATTCCTAGTAATCAGATGGGCTACCCCTAATTTGACTATATAATATTCCCTTCTTTTCTCTCTTATATTTTCCTTGTCCTTTTTCTCTTTTATACAATTTCTTCAATTTTAATCTTATAAGTTCTATATTAATTTCTCAAAATCATATTTTTAATTGACAATTTCTTGTTTTTTTAAATTCCTTTGTATAGAACTCTTAGTATTGTTTAGTAAATGCAATATCTTTTATCTACCTCATGAATATGAATTTTACTTTATATGAAATTTTCTTTTGTTCATTTTCCCTGTTTCCCCCTGAAATTTATTTTTATCTTTGTCTTTCATGCTAGTGAATTTTCTTTGTTTCTGGTGATCCTTGCCTATTTTTTTTTTTTTATTATAGTTTTAGTCAGATTCCAATGAGAAACATCAATGAATTTTAAGTATTTTAAACAGGTGGAATTTGTTCAGGGAATCAGTCATAAATATAGCAGAATATCTGATAATGCATCCATAGGACAATATATCACTTAAACTGAATCTGGCTGACTCACCAGCATGGGGACCTAGAAAATGCAGTCTGTGAGGATGACAATAGTGGACCCAGCAGAGTGGGAAATGGTGAAGAATGAATTTGAGGACAAAGAATCCTAGGAGTATGTATTAGGGTTCTCCAGAGAAATAAAACAATTGGCTGCATATATATAGGTCTAGATATAGGTAGAATAGATACAGATATGTAGATATAGACACAGATATAGATAGAAGAATTTTATTATGAGAGATTGGCTCATGTGATTATGGAGATTAAGACATCACATGATCTGCATCAGCAAGCTAGAAACTAGGGAAGATGATGGTATAGGTCTGAGTCCAAAGATTCAAGAATTGGGGGTGAGGGTGTGGGTGCAATGGCACAAATCCTGGTCTGTGTCCAAAGGCCCAAGAACCAGGACTGATGATATCCAAGGACAAGAGAAGATGGGTGTCTAAGGTCAAGCAGAGAGAGCATATTTGCCCTTTATCTGCCTCCTTGTTTACCTTGGACCTCAGTGGATTGAATGCTATGCTCCCACATTAGTGAGGGCAATTTTCTTTCCTTTCTTTTCTTCTCTTTTTTTTTTCTTTTCTTTTCTCCCCTTGCTTTTGCTCTTTCTCTCTCTCTCTGACAAAAAATAAATAAAATCCTTAAAAAGTAAAAAAAAAAAAAAAAAGAGAGAGAGAGAATTTAAGGGTGAACCAGTTTGAAAATATCAATTCAATATTAAAAAAAAAAAAAAAAGGTGATGAGGGCACCTGGTGGCTCAGCTGTTAAGTGTCTGCCTTCAGCTCCCGTCATGATACCAGGGTCCTGGGATCAAGCCTAGCATCGGGGCCCCTGCTCCACAGGAAAACTGCTTCTCCCTTTCCTGCTCTCCCAGCTAGTGTTCCCTCTCTTTCTGTGTCTCTCTCTGCCAAATAAATAAATAAAATTTTTAAAAAGTTGATGCATACTTTTTTTAAATGAATATGCATAAATTGCCCATTTAAGCATTGTTCATCATCTAAATTTTATTGGAGTGGAGGTGGTTACAGAAATGGAAACAATATTAGCTTGCATAGGCTTTTTTAAAAAAATTGTTACTTTTTTGCTATAGTTTGTGAATACTGAATTGGTATAAATTTGAGTGAGAAGTTAACACATATGTCCAGGGTGCCTGTCTAGATTGGAGAACGAGAATAATTTTCTATATCAAGGAATCCTTCCTCTATAATACATTACTATTTTGTCGGTGTGGGGTCAGAAAGCTTGGTCAAGCTCTGCTCTGTTTGTGTGTGTTCCACTGTCTTTTCCTCCAGTTCACTGATTCTATTTTCTGCTTCATCTAGTCTGCTGTTGAGCCTCTCAGTGTAATTTTCAGTTTTGTTAATGTATTCTTCAGTTATGTGACTTCTATCTCATACTTTCTTATATTTCCTTTCCTTTTTTTTGAAACTATTATTGTGTTCATCTGTTTTTCTATCAAGTTTGTTGAGCATCTTCATGATAATTACTTAGAACTCATTATCTTGTAAATTATTTATCTCTGTTTCATTAAACTTCTCTGAGTTTTATCTTGTTCTTCTGTTTGGAACATATTCCTCTGCCTCCTCATTTTGCTTGAATCTCTGTTTCTTTCTCTGTATTAGGAAAAATGGCTCTCTCCCAGTCTTGCAGGAGTGGCTTCGTGTAGAAGATTAACCTCATCATTTAACCTTCCCCTAGCTCTTAGTTGTTGCTCAGAATTTTCTCATTGTCTAAGCAACCTATTTTTTTCTTGGTAAGTCCCAGTTGTTATGGGTGTATCATGAGTTGTGAGTGTTCTGTAGGGAGGGACCTAGTTTCAGGCTGATTGGAAGCTAGACTCTCAGACCCCAGCTTTTAAGGCCTGTATTATATAAATCCTGTGGGACTACAATTGTAAATTCTTCTGGCCTCCAGACCAGGTGATCTGGAAGTGTTTCTTTAGCTACAGTCACAAAATTAGGGGTTCCAGGTGAGTGTATGAGCTTCTTTCTGCGAGCTACTGTTGAACTCTAATGAAGCCAACTGTGAGTTCAAAGATGGTATCCCCTAGCTTACACTTTCATAGTCTCTATGTCTGTGGCCATTCTGAAGCCTGCTTTTCAGGTTGAAGCTTAGGCCAAGTAGATAGGTGGGTTTTTTGTTTTTGTTTATTTCCACAGGAAGACTGAGGATCTGTTTCAGTCTGTTGTCTGTACTGTGCCTTGGAGGTATTAGCCTCCAATTTTTTCAGACCTATAGGGCTCAGAAACACAATCCTGCTTGGCTATCAAAGCCAGGTGCTCAAGAGATATGTACTGTGTGGATTTTGTATGATGGCCAGCTTAGGCAGAGCTGTGGTGGAGTGGTATTTGTGGGCAGGGTGTGCCCACCAATGCTTCAGGTTAGAGGGAGATTTCCAAAATTATGCCTGGCAGTGCCATTGTTAGCAGGGTAGAAGGAGTCCCCCAGGGTCTCCATCCCTGGAGAGAGTACCAACAATCTTCTGCCCTTCTAGTAGGTGCTTTAAGAAAAACGAATCTCCTTCATTTACAGTTTGGCACTTTTCAAACTACTACTACTTTTGAGCTCAGTTCTGGGGTGAGTGAATCTGAGCATGAGCCTTTTAAGTGTGGAGCCTCCATTCCATACAGCCCTGTGGCTTTCCTGGACATATACCACTGCTGGTTTTCAAAATCAGGCATTTTCTTTCTCCTCACTGTAGGTCCACAAGGGTTGGGGAGCCTGATGTGGAGCATAAACTCTCTACTTCTCAGGAAGAAGTTCTGTATTTGTGAGACCCCTCTTGACTGTGGTATACTGTGCTGGGGACACTTTTTTTTTTTTTTTGGTCACATCTCTGCCTCTCCTACCCCTATCTATCCTTTGTTGTGGAGGAGCTGTTCAGCTAATTTTCAGTTCTTTTTTAGAGGGAATATAGCTGTAGATTTGTTATGTCTATCGCAGGAGATAAGTTCAGGGCCTTCCTAAGTGATCCTCTTGAACTGCCACTCTATTGTGTTTTTAATGAACTATTTTGTAACAGAGGAAAGCAAAGGATAAGAGAAAAGTGAAGCATGCTTATTGCATTACATCATGAGCAGATTGTAGTGGAAAGAGCCTTATTATCCCTTGGAATCAGAACATTTACTCTGGTAACACAGAACAAGGATACATAACAGAACAAACAGTTCAATAATGTTGGTTTTAATTCTTAAGATAAGGAACTGATTTGCCACAAAAGCAGGTAGGTTCATCAGAGTCCTAAAATGTTAAGAGACTACACCGGGTCCGAGTCCCTTTATGGCAGTATCTGAGATACATTGCAATTGTTACTTTACCTTTTGAAACCAAAGTTTCTCATCATTAAATGGGAAATAAAAGTAAAGCTTTCACTCCAGTGGAGTTTTTATAAGGATCAAAGAAACATGTATGTCAAAGTGCTTGCAAATTACAGACTGAAGAGAAAGTTCATGAATATTAATATAAATTCCATATAAAATATTTTACAACGTATATCTAAATTTTTCAATTTATATATTTTTTTCAAATACACTCTCATATATGTGTCCACAATAATAATGTAATAAGTTTTATTACTTCCATTTCTTAGATGAAGAAAGGGATAACTTTTCAAAATAACATATGACAGAAATAGACCCAATGTTAAAATTAATATTGTCATTTAGTGCTATATTTTTCTCAATAGCATCATATTCTATAAAAAGTTTTATTATAGTCTTGCTTAGAAACCTTATGAAAAAAGCATTTTATACACACACATATGAAAAGGGAAATAATATTTAGTGACCTATAATGCATGAGCCATTTATGTATTTTATAACATCCGTGTCCCTAAAAGTTCTATGTGTCCATGTTTTTTAAAAATATACATTGTAAAGATGAAACTGAACATAAGAATATTTAAATGACTGTCCAAAGTCACACACCTACTTACATCATAGAACAAGAATACAGCCTCAAGTCCTGGACTATGAAAAAATCATCACTTTTGCCTGTATAAAATGTCCTCCATAAATGCTAAAGACCACTGGCAGATGAATGATGGTGTTTTGTTTTTTTAGCCCCTGGCAATTCACTTAAGCACTCTGAACTATATGTTCTTGCTACTTTTCCCATTTCTCAGTGCTTTTTTGTTTGCTTGTTTTGAGATAATATGAGGTCATAAAAAAGTATCTTGTAAACCATGAAGTGTATAAATATTCTTTTGTGACATGTAAATGTTGGCTCATGGAATGATATAAAAAAATGATAACCTGCTTTTATTTTCAACTCTGTATTCATCATGCTAATTTCATGTGAAACACATATTTCATATGACTTGGTGAGGACTTATTTTTTACTGAAATAAATTTGACATATAATATTGTATAAGTTTCAGGTATATAAATACTGATTTGATACATTTTTATATTGCAGTATGACTGCCATTATTAGTATTACCTGGCACCTCTATGATATTATGTTGTTTTCATTTCTTTTTTGTGGTGAGAATAATTAAGGTCTATTCTCTTAGCATGTTTGATGTTTAAAATACAATATTGTGACCTATAATCACT
Organism: Lutra lutra; assembly: GCF_902655055.1. Classification (NCBI taxonomy): domain Eukaryota; kingdom Metazoa; phylum Chordata; class Mammalia; order Carnivora; family Mustelidae; genus Lutra; species Lutra lutra. Next base: position 125,409,913 of record NC_062283.1, on the reverse strand, counting down.
CTACTGTGTATTATATCTGCTGGACTTATTTATCTACTAGTTGCAAGTCTGTACCAGTAAACCGCATCTCTCTTATACCCCACCCCCAGCCTTTAGCAACCACCATTCTCCTCTGTCTTATGAGTTTCACTTTGTTTAGATTTCTCATATAAGTGATTTATTGAAGCCACATTTGAGTTTAGATTGTTCTTTATAAAATGACATTTCTACATAATTGTTTTTTTAAAAAAGGAAAATTACATATAACTAATGTAACTTCTCTCAAATATCTTAATTTTATTTTTATGACAGAATCAATTCAGACTTGAATATCAGCATGTTGTGAATTACTATTTTAATTACCAATTAAATGAAATGCAATTCAATTAAATGTAATTAAATTAAACATACCTATTATTGTTTTGAATACAAAACAACAGAAAGCAAAGGCATTTATTCCAAAGAGAAAGGTACATAAAATACTTTATAAACTCTTTTAACTAGTCTTGTATAAAAGAACAAATTTAGGCTACTTTGCTTAATACAGTAAAATTCTAGTTTAATCTTACCTGAATCTATCCAGTTTTTATTTAAAGAGTCCAATGAAGGTTATTAAATACTAGGTAGGTTGATAAATCCTGGTCTTTAAACATCTGGTATTTAAATTACAAAATAAAATGGCATATTGTGGTTAATCAAAATTAATTGATGTTGGAGAAAGCATGCCTATCTGTAACAGTTTCTTGATGAATATAAACCTGAAAATAACTAAGACTAAGACATTTTAAACTACAGCATTATTTTCAGGAGTACAACTATTTTCCTTCATCTCTAAAATATCGCAGATCCTATAAGTTAAATTAGATAACGGTTAGATTTGTATAACGTTATACATTTTGGAATATATTGAAATGATTTCGCTATAAATTTTGTTCATTTAGAAAATCCACAGGAAGCTAGAGAATGTTTCCCATTCCCCACATTCAGCAATTTCAACATTTAATTTGCATTGTACCTTTCAAATGAAAATGCATGCACCTGTGCACACATACGCTTACACAAATTTAATTTAGCAGTAGCAGGATTTCTACCCAGTAGTTGTTGATAACTTTCCTTTAGGCTTAGACAATTATCACAAATTTACTCCCCCCTAATTTATGTCCATGCAGTATTCCTTAAAATCATCAATTGTTCTAAAATAATATAGATACATAGAAGGTAGATAAGCACATTCAAAATGATAGCCATTTATTTTTATTTTTTTTCAAATAATCATTGTCAGTCTTTTTGGACTGCTATGACAAATTATCATAGATTGGGTGGCTTTACAAACAACAGAAATTTATTTCTCATAGTTCTGGGAGCTAGAGGTGAATAAGCACCACCTTTCTGGTTCATAGACAGATTTTTTCTTCCTTATGTTCTATGCTACAGAAGGGGATGAGAGAACTCTAGATCTTTTTTATAAGGGCACAAACCCCATTCATGAGTGCTCTATCATCAAGACCTAATCACTTCTCAAAGACCCCACCTCCAAATACTATCACATTGGAGATTAGGTTTCAACATATTTTTCAACATATGAATTTGGGGAGTGGGGTACACGCATTTAGTCTGTAGCAACCACTCTGTTAATAACAAGAAACACATATTGAATATTTACTATATTCCAGGAACTTCTCAGATAGCTTCACATTTAAACCTTAAAATAACCCTTTGCAGAAGGTTACCATTATCTCCATTTATAGGACATGGGAACTTGCAGCAGTTTGCTAACTTGTCCAAGACTACAAAACTTTTAAATGTTTGAGCTGGTATTCAAAGAACTCTTACCCTCCTAACTACGATACTGCTTTTCCAGCAGGCATTTCTTAGCTTGTAAGATCAGCACAAAAATATCGGAAAAAATGAAATTTAAAAAGAAAATATATGGATGTTAATATTATTTCTTTGAACATCATAGCCATCTTGATTTTATTTTACTATTTTAAGAAATCAATTAGAAATCACAAGCATAATTAACTCTTAAATAATATATTGGATATAATTTAAATTCCCATGGTGTTTTTACTCTCCTTCATAAAGAAATCTACAAAAGTTTGCCTGAAAGGTATATTCTGACAGGTGAGTGTTAAAAGGTAATATGAAGCTAGACAGTTTCTATAGCAAGTTATTCCACCTGTAGATATGTTCCAAGAAAATAATTGTATTAAGACAGCACATTGAGATCTTCGGGCAGGCTGTGAGGATATTTAAATGTAACAAGCACATACCATGCAATGTACAAATATAAACCTCATTTGCATTTTTCACACTGAAAGAGAGCTCTTGGGGAGAAATATATAGAAAGTATTAAATTGTGCAAAAGAATATGTCTTATAAAAATGCCATTCACTCAACAGAAGGATCTCAGTTTTAAGAAGACATCTTTCCTCCAAAAGTATATTAAACCCCCTCCCACAGTTATTATGTTGGGATAGAAGCAAAGTTTTTACCAAGTCTTATCCAATCTGAAAAACTGATTCCAAAACCACTAAGCCATAAAAATAACCAAAGAAACAGGCTAATCCCCTTATTGCCTTTTTCTTTTTTAATGGCCAAAGAATTAAGTAAATTGGAGCAAGTCCTTATTTCTAGAATCTTAAAACTGCCTTTTCTCTGAGGATATGATTGGTACAACCAGCAAGACAGTAGTAAGTCATATAATATGACTCAAGCTCAAGTGCAGATGGTTCTCAGGTTTAGAGCAGCACTACTCCTAGTGATTGTTAGAAAGTAAGAGAAGAGAAAGCAGAAGAGTAAAGAAAATGCGGGTAACAGAATCCAGAATCAAATTGAATCACATACTTGTATTTCATTCATCAGGGAACTAAATATAAGATACACTCATACCCACATCAAATAAAGCTAGCCTAGTACAGTATGTAAAAGACATCTCAATCAACTTTGTAAAATAATTTTATTAATGCTCTTCTATTTGGTTATAATTTTCTTTTAAATCAGAAACTTCAGGAAAACAAAAAATAGGCTTCTAAAGACAAATACATTGTGTGTGTGTGTGTGTGTGTGTGTGTGTGTGTGTGTATTAAAAAATCTAAGAGAAATTAGAAACAGCTTTATAGTTCATTGCTTCGTGATATTTATAGGCAAATTCTTAAGTTCCACTTGGAATAGTTTTAGATAAAAAAAGGAATTTAGGGACTATATAGATGTAATTTCTTCTGTTTTTTTTTTTTTTAATTTTATTTTTTATAAACACATATTTTTATCCCCAGGGGTACAGGTCTGCGAATCACCAGGTTTACACACTTCACAGCACTCACCATAGCACATACCCTCCCCAATATCCATAACCCCACCCCACCTCTCCCAAACCCCCTCCCCCCATCAACCCTCAGTTTGCTTTGTGAGATTAAGAGTCACTTATGGTTTGTCTCCCTCCCAATCCCATCTTGTTACATTTACTCTTCTCCTACCCCCTTAACCCCCCCATGTTGCATCTCCTATCCTTCATATCAGGGAGATCATATGATAGTTGTCTTTCTCCGATTGACTTGTTTCGCTAAGCATGATACCCTCTAGTTCCATCCACATCATCGCAAATGGCAAGATTTCATTTCTTTTGATGGCTGCATAGTATTCCATTGTGTATATATACCACATCTTCTTTATCCATTCGTCTGTTGATGGACATCTAGGTTCTTTCCATACTTTGGCTATTGTAGACATTGCTGCTATAAACATTCGGGTGCACGTGCCCCTTCGGATCACTACGTTTGTATCTTTAGAGTAAATACCCAGCAGTGCAATTGCTGGGTCATAGGGTAGTTCTATTTTCACCATTTTGAGGAACCTCCAGGCTGTTTTCCAGAGTGGTTGCACCAGCTTGCATTCCCACCAACAGTGTGGGAGGGTTCCCCTTTCTCCGCATCCTCGCCAGCATCTGTCATTTCCTGACTTGTTCATTTTAGCCATTCTGACTGGTGTGAGGTGATACCTCATTGGGGTTTAGATTTGTATTTCCCTGATGCCGAGTGATGTGGAGCACTTTTTCATGTGTCTGTTGGCCATCTGGATGTCTTCTTTGCAGAAATGTCTGTTCATGTCCTCTGCCCATTTCTTGATTGGATTATTTGTTCTTTGGGTGTTGAGTTTGCTAAGTTCTTTATAGATTTTGGACACTAGCCCTTTATCTGATATGTCATTTGCAAATATCTTCTCCCATTCTGTCAGTTGTCTTTTGGTTTTGTTCACTGTTTCCTTTGCTGTGCAAAAGCTTTTGATCTTGATAAAATCCCAATAGTTCATTTTTGCCCTTGCTTCCCTTGCTTTTGGCGATGTTCCTAGGAAGATGTTGCTGCGGCTGAGGTCGAAGAGGTTGTTGCCTGTGTTCTCCTCAAGGATTTGGATGGATTCCTTTCTCACGTTGAGATCCTTCATCCATTTTGAGTCTATTTTCGTGTGTGGTGTAAGGAAATGATCCAATTTCATTTTTCTGCATGTGGCTGTCCAATTTTCCCAACACCATTTATTGAAGAGGCTGTCTTTTTTCCATTGGACATTCTTTCCTGCTTTGTCGAAGATGAGTTGACCATAGAGTCGAGGGTCTATTTCTGGGCTCTCTATTCTGTTCCATTGATGCATGTGTCTGTTTTTGTGCCAGTACCATGCTGTCTTGATGATGACAGCTTTGTAATAGAACTTGAAGTCTGGAATTGTGATGCCACCAACTTTGGCTTTCTTTTTCAATATTCTTTTGGTTATTCGAGGTCTTTTCTGGTTCCATATAAATTTTAGGATTATTTGTTCCATTTCTTTGAAGAAAATGGATGGTACTTTGATAGGAATTGCATTAAATGTGTAGATTGCTTTAGGTAGCATAGACATTTTCACAATATTTATTCTTCCAATCCAGGAGCATGGAACATTCTTCCATTTCTTTGTGTCTTCCTCAATTTCTTTCATGAGTACTTTATAGTTTTCTGTGTATAGATTCTTAGTCCCTTTGGTTAGGTTTATTCCTAGGTATCTTATAGTTTTGGGTGCAATTGTAAATGGGATGGACTCCTTAATTTCTCTTTCTTCTGTCTTGTTGTTGGTGTAGAGAAATGCAACTGATTTCTGTGCATTGATTTTATATCCTGACACTTTACTGAATTCCTGTACAAGTTCTAGCAGTTTTGGAGTGGAGTCTTTTGGGTTTTCCACATATAGTATCATATCATCTGCAAAGAGTGATAGTTTGACTTCTTTGCCGATTTGGATGCCTTTAATTTCCTTTTGTTGTCTGATTGCTGAGGCTAGGACTTCTAGTACTATGTTGAATAGCAGTGGTGATAACGGACATCCCTGCCGTGTTCCTGACCTTAGCGGAAAAGCTTTCAGTTTTTCTCCAATGAGAATGATATTTGCGGTGGGTTTTTCATAGATGGCGTTGATAATATTGAGGTATGTGCCCTCTATCCCTACACTTTGAAGAGTTTTGATCAGGAAGGGATGCTGTACTTTGTCAAATGCTTTTTCAGCATCTATGGAGAGTATCATATGGTTCCTGTTCTTTCTTTTATTAATGTGTTGTATCACATTGATTGATTTGCGGAGGTTGAACCAGCCTTGCAGCCCTGGAATAAATCCCACTTGGTCGTGGTGAATAATCCTTTTAATGTACTGTTGAATCCTATTGGCTAGTATTTTGGCGAGACTTTTTGCATCTGTGTTCATCAAGGATATTGGTCTGTAGTTCTCTTTTTTCATGGGATCCTTGTCTGGTTTTGGGATCAAGGTGATGCTGGCCTCATAAAATGAGTTTGGAAGTTTTCCTTCCATTTCTATTTTTTGGAACAGTTTCAGGAGAATAGGAATTAGTTCTTCTTTAAATGTTTGGTAGAATTCCCCCGGGAAGCCATCTGGCTCTGGGCTTTTGTTTGTTTGGAGATTTTTGATGACTGTTTCAATCTCCTTACTGCTTATGGGTCTGTTCAGGCTTTCCATTTCTTCCTGGTTCAGTTGTGGTAGTTTATATGTCTCTAGGAATGCATCCATTTCTTCCAGATTGTCAAATTTGTTGGTGTAGAGTTGCTCATAGTATGTTCTCATAATCGTCTGTATTTCTTTGGTGTTCGTTGTGATATCTCCTCTTTCATTCATGATTTTATTTATTTGGGTCCTCTCTCTTTTCTTTTTGATAAGTCTGGCCAGGAGTTTATCAATCTTATTAATTCTTTCAAAGAACCAGCTCCTAGTTTCGTTGATTTGTTCTATTGTTTTTTTGGTTTCTATTTCATTGATTTCTGCTCTGATCTTTATGATTTCTCTTCTCCTGCTGGGTTTAGGGTTTCTTTCTTGTTCTTTCTCCAGCTCTTTTAGGTGTAGGCTTAGGTTGTGTACCTGAGACCTTTCTTGTTTCTTGAGAAAGGCTTGTACCGCTATATATTTTCCTCTCAGGACTGCCTTTGTTGTGTCCCACAGATTCTGAACCGTTGTGTTTTCATTATCATTTGTTTCCGTAAATTTTTTCAATTCTTCTTTAATTTCCTGGTTGACCCATTCATTCTTTAGAAGGATGCTGTTTAGTCTCCATGTATTTGGGTTCTTTCCAAATTTCCTCTTGTGATTGAGTTCTAGCTTCAGAGCATTGTGGTCTGAAAATATGCAGGGAATGATCCCAATCTTTTGATACCGGTTGAGAGTTGATTTAGGACCAAGAATGTGATCCATTCTGGAGAATGTTCCATGTGCACTAGGGAAGAATGTGTATTCTGTTGCTTTGGGATGAAATGTTCTGAATATATCTGTGATGTCCATCTGGTCCAGTGCATCATTTAAGGCCTTTATTTCCTTGTTGATATTTTGCTTGGATGATCTGTCCATTTCAGTGAGGGGAGTGTTAAAGTCCCCTACTATTATTTTATTATTGTCGATGTGTTTCTTTGATTTTGTTATTAATTGGTTTATATAGTTGGCTGCTCCCACGTTAGGGGCATAGATATTTAAAATTGTTAGATCTTCTTGTTGGACAGTTCCTTTGAGTATGATAGAGTGTCCTTCTTCATCTCTTATTGTAGTCTTTGGCTTAAAATCTAATTGATCTGATATAAGGATTGCCACTCCTGCTTTCTTCTGATGTCCATTAGCATGGTAAATTCTTTTCCACCCCCTCACTTTAAACCTGGAGGTGTCCTCAGGTTTAAGATGAGTTTCTTGTATGCAACATATAGATGGCTTTTGTTTTTTGATCCATTCTGATACCATGTGTCTTTTGTTTGGGGCATTTAGCCCATTAACATTCAGGGTAAGTATTGAGAGATATGAATTTAGTGCCATTGTATTGCCTGTAAGGTGACTGTTATTGTATATTGTCTATGTTTCTTTCTGATCTTCTACTTTTAGGGTCTCTCTTTGCTTAGAGGACCCCTTTCAATATTTCCTGTAGAGCTGGTTTGGTATTTGCAAATTCTTTCAGTTTTTGTTTGTCCTGGAAGCTTTTAATCTCTCCTTCTATTTTCAATGATAGCCTAGCTGGATATAGTATTCTTGGCTGCATGTTTTTCTCATTTAGTACTCTGAATATATCATGCCAGCTCTTTCTGGCCTGCCAGGTCTTTGTGGATAAGTCTGCTGCCAATCTAATATTTTTACCATTGTACATTACAGACTTCTTTTCCCGGGATGCTTTTAGGATCTTTTCTTTGTCACTAAGACTTGTCAATTTTACTATTAGGTGACGGGGTGTGGAGCTATTCTTATTGATTTTGAGGGGGGTTCTCTGAACCTCCTGGATTTTGATGCTTGTTCCCTTTGCCATATTGGGGAAATTCTCTCCAATAATTCTCTCCAACATACCTTCTGCTCCCCTCTCTGTTTCCTCTTCTTCTGGAATCCCAATTATTCTAATGTTGTTTCGTCTTATGGTGTCACTTATCTCTCGAATTCTCCCCTCATGGTCCAGTAGCTGTTTGTCCCTCTTTTGCTCAGCTTCTTTATTCTCTGCATTTGGTCTTCTATAATGCTAATTCTTTCTTCTGCCTCATTTATCCTAGCAGTGAGAGCCTTCATTTTTGATTGCACCTCATTAATAGCTTATTTGATTTCATCTTGTTTAGATTTTAGTTCTTTTATTTCTCCAGAAAGGGCTTTTATATCTCCGGAGAGGGTTGCTTTAATATCTTCCATGCCTTTTTTGAGCCCGGCTAGAACCTTAAGAATCATCATTCTGAACTCTTGATCTGACATATTACCAATGTCTGTATTGATTAGGTCCCTAGCCTTTGGTACTGCTTCTTGTTCTTTTTATTTGTGGTGAATTTTTCTGCCTTGTCATTTTGTCCAGATAAGAGTATATGAAGGAGCAAGTAAAATACTAAAAGGGTGGCAACAACCCCAGGAAAATATGCTTTAGCCAAATCAGAAGAGATCCCAAATCGTGAGGGGGTAGAAAGGGTAAAAAAGGGGTTCAGAAAGAAAAAAAAAAAGAAACTATTAAAAAAAGAAAGCCGATAAAGAAAAAGTATAAAAAGGAAAAAATATATATATATTAAATAAACTATTTAAAAAACGTTAAAAAAGAAAACGGTAAAAGTTAAAAAAATTTAGCAGAAGAAGAGAAAAAAAATTGAAAAAGAAAAAAAAAATTAAATTAACTGCAAGGCTAAAGAATCATGGGGAGAAAGCCATGAGTTCCATGCTTTGCTTTCTTCTCCTCTGGAATTCCGCCGCTCTCCTTGGTATTGAAACTGCACTCCTTGGTAGGTGAACTTTGTCCTGGCTGGGTTTCTCCTTGATCTTTTGGGGGAGGGGCCTGTTGTAGTGATTCTCAAGCGTCTTTGCCCCAGGCGGAGTTGCACTGCTCTTACCCGGGGCCGGGCTGAGTAATCCGCTCGGGTTTGCTGGGTTTGCTTTCGGGAACTTTTGTTCCCTGAGCGCTTTCCGTATAGTTCTGGAAGACGGGAATGAAGATGGCTGCCTTCCGGTCTCTGGCCCGGAGGAGCCGAGAGCCCGGGGCCCCACTCCTCAGTGCGCCCTCAGAGAACAGCGCCCAATTACTCCCGTCACCCTGGCCTCTGGCCGCGCTCCAAGCTGACAGAGCCTGCGACCGGTTCAAGGTAACCCCAAGTTTAGAGCTTACTCCTTGGCTCTGTCTCTGTAGCCGGCTTCCCTGTTATAATACCGGTCACCTCTGTGACACTCAGACACCCCCGATCCTTCTGTGACACTGTGGGACCTGAGGCCGCGCTGACCCAGCCTGGGCTTCACCCCAGTTAAGTCTCTGGAGCGATGTCCCTCAGTGGAACAGACTTTTAAAAGTCCTGATTTTGTGTTCCGTTGCTCTGCTGCTCGCCGGGAGCCGTCCCCTCCCCCCGCGGTCTATCTTCCCATTGCTTTGGATTCACTTCTCTGCCAGTCCTACCTTTCAGATAGTGGTTGATTTTCTGTTTCTAGAATTGCTGTTCTTTTTCTCTTCAATCTCCCGTAGGATTTGTAGGTGTTTGCAATCTTTAGATAAGCTATTTAGCTGATCTCCCGCTACCTGAAGTAGTTGCAGCCTGCTATTTCTCTGCCATCTTGACTCCTTCCCTCTGTAATTTCTTCTGTTTTAGAATTCTTTATATTGCATAAATAATTAAACAGACATCATCCCATTTTAAGATAAATGTTGCAAACAACTGACTTCGTCTTTTTTCTTTCTTTCTTTCTTTCTTCTTTTTCTTCTTCATTTTTTTAACCAAAATATAGGATTTATGACTGTTCCCTCTTTAGTAAATCCTTTCAATTTTAATAGTTTGATTTCTATTCAATGTATTAAGTCTGTTCTACATTTTCTGAAGAAGAATACTGTAATGGATACTGTAATCACTTAATGGAAAGAAATGGAGAGGTCCCTGGGTGTCTCAATCAGTTGAATGTCTGTCCTCAGCTCAAGTTATGGTCCCAGGGTCCTAGAATCCAGCCCTACATAGGGCTCCCTTCTCAGTGGAGAGTCTGCTTCTTCCTCTACCTGTCCCTCTGCTACTTCCCTCTACTATGGCTCTCTCTCTCTCTCTCAAATAAATAAATAAAATCTTAAGAAAAAAAAAAAAGGAAAGAAATGGAAAGAGAAAAGAGAACAGACATCCAGTCAGGTAGAACTGGGATTGTATCTGTGTATTTCTTAATGTATGACTATGGATAAAGTTCTAAACTATCCTGTGTCTGAAATTCCTCATTCAGTAAATAGGCATAATAGTAGCTATATCTAAAAATGTCTACAGGGTTTGAAATTCTGTTTATAATGCATTAAAATATGACTGATGTTATAAATCTGCACTCTTCAATATGGTAGACTCTAGCTATAGGTGGCTATTAAAAGCACAATATGGATGGACCTAGAGGGTAGTATACTAAGTGAAATAAGTCAGACTGAGAAGGACAAATACCAAATGATTCTACTATAAGTAAAATCTTAAAAACAAATGAATAAGCAAAAAGCAGAATCAGATCTATAAACACGGTGAGCAAACTGGTGTTTGTCAGAAGGATAGGAGACAGAGCTTTGGGCAAAAAGAATGAAAGGGAGTGGGAGATACAAACTTCCACTACAGAATGAATAAGTCACAGGAATAAAAGGGAATATAGTCAATGATATTGAAATAGTTATGGGAATAACTATTTCTATAACTAATATTTATAACTAATATTTCCTGGGAATAACACAGGGAATATAGTCAATGATATTGAAATAGTTATGTAAGGGATAGATGGTAGCTACACTTGAGGTGAATATGGAATAATGTATAAATTTGCCAAATCACTAAATTTTACACCTGAGACTAATGTAAAATTATGTTCCAACTATATTAAAGAAAAAAAAAAGAGCAAATGAAATATAGCTATTGCAACTGAGGTACTGATTTTCTAAATTTATTCAATTAATTTAATCTATGTAGTTGATTAATATCAATATTAACTGATTAACTCTATATTAGATTTTAATTAATATAAATTATTAATAATTGAGTTAATATGCATTTAAATTTAAAACTGATCATTGTCATTTCAAAATGTAATCAATATAAAATTTTTTGATGAAATGATTGATAGAAAATCTCGTGAAAAATGTAAGCATGCTTGGAACAACTTGGATATGTGAATTCAATTTTTCAATTATAAATTTTATGAGATCTAAATAAAAATCAAGCAATGATGAAAGGTATTGGCTGATTTGTTTACTGCAAGTGTATATATATATGCATTATGTATTATATATGTGTATATATATATAGACACACCATATTCCAAAAATGTGGTAAAAAATGACTAAAAGATATTTCTCTAATAAATTCTTGCCTTGATTTTAGTTGAGATGAAAATACTTTGGCTAAATTAAGGAATATTATATATCTTACCAATAAGTTTAACATGCTTCTTTTTACTTTTTTAAGGTGGCTATTAGAAAATTTTAGGGGTTCCTAGGTGGCTCAATTTGTTAAAGGTCTGCCTTCAGCTCAATTCATGATCCCAGAGTCCTGGGATTTAGCCCTGCACTGGGCTCCCTGCTCAGCAGGGAGCCTGCTTCTCCCTCTCCCTCTACCTATAGCTCCACCTGCTTGTGCTCTCCTTCTCTATATATATGTCAAATAAATAAACAAATAAATAATCTTAAAAATGAAGAAAATTTTAAATTGCATGAGTCTTGCTGTATATTTTTATTGGTTATCATTGCTCTATAGATACTGTTTTATTAAACCTACAGAAAAATAAGTTCTAAGTCTGGGAAAAGAAGATAGTTGTTTTTATCTACTAATCAGTGGGTTTTGGTCTTGGTTTCATCATAGGGTCATCTGGAAAGTTTTTAAAAATTTCCTATGTCTAGATTGCACCATAGAATAATTGCATCCAAGACTGAGAACTACCCTTTTAGATTTCTTTTCTTTTCTTTATTCATTATTATGTTCTTTTAGCCAACATATAGTACATCATTAGTTTTTGATGAGGTGTTCAACAATTCATTAGTACATATAACAATCAGTGCTCATCACAGCATGTGCCCTCCTTAATACCCATCAGCCGGTTACCCTATCCCCCCACCTCCGTCTCTTCTGTAACCCTCAGTTTGTTTCTGGAGTCCAGAGTCTCTCATGGTTTGTCTCCCTCTCTGATTGCTTCCCATTCAGATTTCCATCCATGTCAATGCAAATGGTAGATAGTCATCTTTTCTGATGGCTGAGGAATATTCCATTGTATATATGGGTTTTGGTCTTGGCTTCATCTTAGGATCATCTGGAAAGTTTTTAAAAATCTCCTATGCCTAGGGATGCCTGGGTGGCTCAGTCGGTTAAATGTCTGCCTTCAGCTCAGGTCATGATTTCAGGGTCCTGGGATCGAGTCCTGCATCAGGCTCCTTGCTCAGTAGGGAGTCTGCTTGTCCCTCGCCCTCTGCCTCTACCTTCTGCTCACACGCTCTCTCTGCCTTTCTCTCTCTCTCTCACTCTGTGCATCTCAAATAAATAAATACAATCTTTAAAAAAAAAAATCTCCTATGCCTAGATTGCACCATAGAATAATTGCATCCTAGACTGAGAACTACCCTTTTGATTCAGATTTTTTTTTAAAGGTAGATTCTTGCAGCTGGAAAGAGCCAGATCAGAGTCTCATGTGAAAGACTTTTAACTTTTTACTTTAGAATATATAGAAAATCAGCATCCAAGGAAAATTAACTATTCATTCCTACTCTATTTTCTCAGTCTTCCATGAAACTGATTTTGCTTAGCATATTACCCTCTAGTTCCATCCACATCATTGCAAATGGCAAGGTTTCATTTTTGAGGGTTGAGTAGTATTCCTTTGTGTGTGGTGTGTGTGTGTGTGTACATATATACATATGTATCTACATATGTAGATACATATGTATATATGTGTATCTATACATATGTAGATACACACACACACACACACACACACACACACACACACACACCACATCTTCTTTATCCATTCATCTGATGATGGACATCTGGGCTCTTATCATAGTGTGGCTATTGTCAAGAGGTTTGTACTAGCATTTAATATAGTCAGCGGCTGGCCATTTTCAGAACTTCTGGGCCAAGACAAATTGTATTGGCTTTTCCTGATTCCTCTCCTGGGTTTGCCCTGGGATACTCTTTGTCTTTTCCTTCATCCTTTAGGCTCCAGTGATTCTTATCAGGGAAGCATCCAGCACCTTTAATGTCCCAAGTGTGCTCTCCCACAACATTTTGTATTTCCTCCATAGTGCTTATCCCAACTACATTCATTTATGATATTTCACTATTAGTCTTCTTCCTCATCAAATAATGTGCTCTGTAAAGACAAGATAAAGATTATGTATATTTTTACTCACAAACATTTTTGCAAAACAGAACACATACTAGATTTCAAGTATTTTTTAAATTAGTGAGTAAATATGTTAATGCATAAATCATATAAATTAATATATGATGTAAATTTATAATTTTCAGTCTCTAGGAAGTATGTGAAATTCTTGACCACATGTAATTAGGCATTTTTTTTCTATTTCTGATCATGCCAGTTTTTTTTTTTTTCCATTATGTTCAGTTAGCCAACACATAGCACATCGTTACTTTTTGATGTAGTGTTCAGTGATTCATTAGTTGTGTATAACAACCAGTGCTCATCATAGCATGTGCCCTCCTTAATACCCATCACCTGGTTACCCCATCCCCCCACCCGTCTCTTTTCTGTAACCCTCAGTTTGTTTCCCAGAGTCCAGAGTCTCTCATGGTTTGTCTCTATCTCTGATTTCTTCCCATTCAGTTTTCTCTCCCTTCCCCTGTGGTCCTCCATGCTATTCCTTATGTTCCACATATGAGTGAAACCATATGATAATTGTTTTTCTCTGCTTGACTTATTTCATTTAGCATAATCCCCTCCAGTCCCATCCATGTCAATGCAAATTGTAGGTAGTCATCCTTTCTGATGGCTAATATCCCACTGTAACTGTGGAAGGAGCCAAGATGTGCTTCAACAGATGAATGGATAAAGATGTGATTGTGTCAGTTTTTGATCATTGATTTCTGGATCCTGTTCTATTCTTACTACATATATATGTATATATATATATATATATATACATATATATATATATATATATACATAAAATACTTTTGATGTATAATTATTCATTATAATACATATTATATATAAATAACTTTATTTTTAGAGCAGTTTTAGATTCACAGCAATATTAAGAGGAAGGGACAGAAATTTCCTATATACTCCCTGTCACCACACATGCACAGCCTCCCCCATTATCAGCATTCTCCAGCAGGTGATACATTTGTTATAATTGATGAACCTATAATGTCACCTAAGGTCTATACATTAGGATGCATACTTGGTATTGTTTAATCTGTGGGCTTGGATAAATATAAAAAGATAAATCTCGGGGCGCCTGGGTGGCTCAGTGGGTTAAAGCCTCTGCCTTCGGCTCAGGTCATGATCCCAGGGTCCTGGGATCAAGCCCCGCATCGGTCTCTCTGCTCAGCAGGGAGCCTGCTTCCTCCTCTCTCTCTGCCTACTTGTGATTTCCATCTGTCAAATAAATAAAAAATCTTTAAAAAAAAAAAAGATAAATCTCTATCATAATAATACCATATAGAGTGTTTTTGGTGCCTAAAATCCTCTGTATTCTGCTGATTCATCCCTCTCCTCCACTCCCTAGCAACCACAGATTTTTTTATTATCTCCACAGTCTTTTCTTTTCCAGAATGTCATATAGTTAGAATCACATAATATGGAGACTGGCTTCTTTCACTTAGTAACATACATTTCAAGTATATTGTCCCCATGTCTTCTTATGATTTGGTAGCTCATTTATTTCTTTAATTTTTTTTTATATGAGTAGATTTGATGCACAATGTTACATTAGTTTCAGATATACACTGGAGTGGTTCAGCAACTCTATGGGTTATGCTATGCTCATCACAGTATTGTAGCTACCATCTGTCTCCATACAGCACTATTACAGTACTATTGACTGTGTTCCCTGCGTTGTGTCTTTTATTCCTCTGACTAACTCGTTTCATAATTGGAAGCCCATATCTCCCACTACCCTGAGATAGGGGGATTTTTTTTTTTTTAGTGCTAAATAATATCCCAATATCTGTATGTATTATAGTTTATTTACTCATTCATCCACTGAAGGACATCTTGATTGCTCCCAAATTTTGGCAATTATGAATAAAGCTGCTATGAACATCAGTGGGTCCATTTTTGTGTGGACATGTTTTAACACCTATGAGTAAGGAGTGGGATTGTTGGATCATACAGTAAGAAGACTGTAGGCCCCCCCCTTATTCAAAATTTCCCTTTCTGCAATTTCAGTTACTGCAGTCAGCCGTGGTCCAGAAATGGGTGATCCTTCTTCTGACATATTATCAGACGGTCAACTATAGCCTAATGTCACATCACAATGCCCATGTCATTCATGGCACTTCCTCTCATTGTGCAGGCATTTTATCATCTGGCACCACCATAAGAAGGGTGAGTACACCACAATAAAATATTTTTAGAGAGAAAACACCTTCATAACTTTCATGACAGTATATTATAATTGTTCTATTTTATTGTTAATTATTGTTGTTAATATCATATTGTGCCTATCTTATAAATTAAACTTTATCATAGGTGTGTACATTTAGAAAAAAACATAGTATATATAGAGTTCAGTACTGTCTATGGTTTCAGGCATCCGCTGGTGCCCTTGCAATGTACCCCCCATAGATAATAGTGAACTGTTGTATGTTTACTTTATAAAAACTACCAAATTGTCTTCCAAAGGTGGTTGCATCATTTTGCATTTATATCCTTGTCAGCATTTGGCATTGACGGCATTCAGATTTTGGCCATCCTAATACATGTGCAGTGATATCCCATTGTTTTAATTTTCATTTCCCTGATGATGCATAATGTGGAACTTCTTTTCATATGCTTATTTGCCAACTGTCGATCTTCTTTGGTGAAGTGTCTTTTAAGGTTTTTGGCCTATTTTCAAATCAGATTGTTGTTTTCTTATTACTGAATTTTAAAAGTTCTTTGTGTATTTTGGAAAACAGTTCTTATCGGATGTGTCTTTTGCAAATATTTCCTCGCAGTCTGTGGCTTGTCTTCTCATTCTCATGATATTATCCTGAACAGATTACAAGTTTTTAATTTTAATGAAGATCCACTTTTGTGAATTGTGCCTTTGGTTTTGTATCTAAAAAGTCATCTCCATATCCAGTCATTTAGGTTTTTCTACCTTGTTATCTTCTAGGGATTTTACAGTTTTACATTGTGCATTTGGGTCTGTGATCCATTTTGAGTGAATTTTTGTAAAGAGTGTAATGTCTGTGTCTAGATTCCTTTTTTTTTTTTAATGTGATTGCCTAGTTTTTCAGCACAATTTGTTGAAAAGACTATCTTTGCTCTATTGTATTGCCTTTGCTACTATATCAAAGATCAGTTGAATATATTTATGTGGGTCTATTTCTGGGCGCTCTGTTGCATTGATCTATTCGTCTATTCTTCTGCCAATACTACACTGTCTTGATTATTGTTACTTTAAAATAAGCCTTGAAGGTGGGTAGAGTTAGTCCTTTCACTTCATCCTTCTTCCACCACATTCTGTTGGTTAGCTCATTTTGAATCAAGATTCATTACACATCTAAGAGAAACTTTAACTTTTGTCTACCAATAAATGTAGACCTGAACCTTAAGAAAAATTTATTTTACAACAGAAGGAGCTGAAAAAGAATGTCACTACTTTTTTATGTCACATAAAATGGCACTTCTCTCTGTGTACAAGATGCCCCATGATGTACCATCTGCTCTGTGATTCTGTACTCTCGGTCAGTTGCCTTTGTCTTTCTAGTCCTTTTACTTAAAAATATTTTGTTCCATACTGTGATAACTATTTAAAGAGGATATGCTCATTGAGGAGAATATTATGTTACCTATATGCACCCAAGAAATGCCCTCGTTTATGAAAACACATCAGTATCTAAGAAATTGTCATCCAATGACATGTGTCTCATTAGCAGTTTTTATTCTTTCCTTGCTTTTCTGAGTCTCCTTAATTTAGATGTTTAACTCATTCATTTTTATTCTCTCTTTTCTTAAAATAATAGCCCTAAATGTCCTTTTGTTTACCAAGTCTTATTATTTAGTATTTTTTTATTGAGGTAAAATTGACACTCAACATTTTATTAGTTTCATTTATACAACTTCGTGTTTCAGATATTTCTATTTGTTGTAAAATAACTACCACAGTAAGTCTAGGTAATTTTCATCTCCATACATAGTTATAATCTGTTTTTTGTGTTTTTGTGTGTGTGTGTGTGTGTGATGAAGACTCTTAAAATCTACTATCTTAGCAACTTTCAAATATACAATATAGTATTATTAACTGCATTTGCCATGCTTTACATAATATCTGTATGACTTATTTAGATTATAACTGGAAGCTTGTAGCTTTGACCCCCTTCACCCATTTGGTCCACCCCCCACTCCCCACTTCTGTTCTCTGTATCCGTGAGCTTTTTTTTTTTTTTTAGATTCCCCATTTAAATGAGATCATATATTTGTCTTTTGCTGTCTGATTTATTTCACTTAGCATAATGCCGTCAAGGTCCATCCACGTTATTGCAAATAGTAATATTTCATTATTTTTTATGGATGAATCCATTCCATTGTGTATATATGTATATCTATTTAGATACATATGTATCTAATTTATATACCAACAAATACCCATCTTCTTTATCCATTCATCCATCAATGGATATTTAGATTGTTTTGATATCTTGGCTATTAAAAATAATGCTGCAATGGGTGCATATATCTTTTCAAATTAATGTTTTCATTTTCTTCAAGCAAATACCCAGAAGTGCAGTTGCTGAATCATATGGTAGTTTTTAATTTTTTAAGGAACCCACATACTGTTTTCCACAGTGACTACACCAATTTACATTTCCACCAACAGTGCACAAGTGTTCCCTTTTCTCTGCATCCTCTCCAACACTTATTTTTTGTCTTTTTGATAATAGCTATTCTGACAGGTGTGAAATGATACCCTATTGTGGTTTTGATTTATATTTCCCTGATAATTAGTGATGCTGAGCATCTTTTTGTGTGCCTGTTGGCCATCTGTATGTCTTCTTTGGGAAAATGTCTGTTCAGATTCTCTGCCTATCTTCTAATTGCTTTTTTTGTTATTGATTTGTTATTTAGTATTCTCCATTATTCAACTGTATTAAGTATTATTGTTTAGGTACATAAGAGATAAAAACTTTAATAGCCTTGAATTGAATTGAATCTTTTAGCAATATGTACACATATGCATGCATGCAGATACACATGTATTGCTATATTTAATAAAGTTTGTCTTAAAGTTTATTTGGTTGGATATAAATATAGTTATATCACCATCTTTTAATTCGTACCTGTGGAGCACATATATTTTTCATATATTCACTTTGAAGTGTATGTCCTTTATATTTTAGCTGTTTTTCATTTTTTTTTTATTTAAATTCAGTTTAGGTAACCTATATTGTATTGTGTATTGTATGAGATGAACCATGAGAGATGGTGAACTCCGAGAAACAAACTGAGGGTTTAAGAGAGGAGGAGTGAATGTTGAACCAACCTTGCAGCCCTGGGGGCACTAGGTGGTGGGTATTGTAGAGGGCACGGATTGCATGGAGCACTGGGTGTGGTGCAAAAATAATGAATACTGTTATGCTGAAAAAATTAAAAATTAAAATTAAAAAAAAAGAAATCTTTCAAAACTCTTTATAATGTTATTGCTAAGGAGTATCCTTATATTTAGTTGAATTTATTTCTGAATAAAATTTAATTTTAATTTAAAAAAAAAAAAAAGAGAGGAGGAGTGGGAGGGATGGGTGAGCCTGGTGGTAGGTATTAAGAAGTGCACAGATTGCATGAAGCATTGGGTTTTATACATAAACAATGAATCTTGGAACACTACATGAAAAATTAATGATGTATTATATGGTGACTAACATAATAAAAAACAACAACAACACAGGGGTACATTCTTTTTCTTTTACTGTTAACAATCATTTTTTTTTCCAAAGATTTTATTTATTTATTTGATAGACAGAGATCATAAGTCGGTAGAGAGGCAGGCAGAGAGAAGTGGGGGAGCAGACTCCCTGCTGAGCAGAACCTGATGCGGGGCTCCATCCCAGGACTTTGAGATCATGACCTGAGCCAAAGGCAGAGGCTTAATCCACTGAGCCACCCAGGTGCCCCAACAATTTTCATCTTTTAACTAATATTGTAGTCTGTTTCTATTTTACTAATGAATTAAAAACTTAGACTCATTTCTTGACACCACATTTTGAACTTCATACATTTTCTTTTACTATTATTACTGTTTCTTGCTCACTTTATACACCCTTTTCTTAGCTACTCTTATGCAGTTATTTATATCCCCAAATTGATTATTGATTATTGGTAGACAATTTGTTTGAAAATTAGCATTCAGTTTCAATTATTTTAAATTTATGAATTTTCACATTCATATATAACTAAGTTAAAACAATATTTTTCATCTTCGTTGGGAGATAAAATATTACTTTAAAACACTTATTCTTCTACTCATACCTCATGTTTTATATTATCATTATCCAATATATTGATCCTATCTTAAATTTTACACATAAAAATCCTATTTTAAAAAGTAGTGGTCTAGGCTGCCTGGGTGGCTCAGTTGATTGAGCATCTGACTTGGTTTTGGCTGAGGTCATAATCTCAGGGTCATGAGATCAAGTCATGCATTGGCTCCAAGCTCAGTGGGGAGTCTGCTCGAGATTCCCTTTCTCTCCCTCCCCCTCCATTCCTGCAACCCCAATTTTTCTAATAAATAAATTACTCTAAAGCTGTGGTATGGTAATTCAGGTAAGTCAATTATTTAACTTCAAGTATAATGCTTTCTAAATTTTGAGATCCAGAGTGCCTGTTGGCATGCTCTTTCTTCTTGAAACAAGCTTTTAAATATTATTTCGTTAATGAGAGCTTATTAAGACAAACGATTTTTTTTTAAGATTTTAAGAGAGTTCACAAGAGAGTGGAGGAGGAGCAAAGAAAGAGGGAGAGGGACAATGAAATTCTGCACTGAGCATGGAGCCTGAGGTGGGACTTTACCCCAGGACCCTGAGACCATGACCTCAGCCAAAACCAAGAGTCTGATGCTTAACTGACTAAGCCACTCAGATGCTCCAAACATGATTTCTTTACCTATAAATGTCTTCTGTTATTCTTGCTCTTGAGAAATAGGTTTGGTAAGTATACAATTCGAGGTTGATAACATATTTTTTTCTAACACTTTACATATCGTTTCAGTTACTTTCAGTTTTTTTTTAATTTTTTATAAACATATAATATATTTTTATCCCCAGGGGTACATGTCTGTGATCGCCAGGTTTACACACTTCACAGCACTCACCATAGCACATACCCTTCCCAATGTCCATAACCCCACCCCCCTTCTCTCAACCCCCCTACCCCCAGCAACCCTCAGTTTGTTTTGTGAGATTAAGAGTCACTTATGGTTTGTCTCCCTCCCAATCCCATCTTGTTTCATTTATTCTTCTCCTACCCCCTTAACCCCCCGTGTTGCATCTCCACTTCCTCATATCAGGGAGATCATATGATAGTTGTCTTTCTCTGATTGAAATATCTTGCCATTTGCGACAACGTGGATGGAACTAGAGGGTATCATGCTTAGCGAAATAAGTCAATCAGTTACTTTCAGTTTAATCTTTGATTTTGAGAAGAATTTTGCCAATTTAGTGTTATTTCTTTACAAGAACTTTTCTTTTCTCTCTCTGATTGACCTTAAGTTATTCTGTGTTTAATACTCTCAAGTTCCAATAGTACTGCCAATGCATGAATTCTCTCTTGTATGTTGTCTTAGGAATTCATTTTGCCTCCCTAATCTGAGATTTTATATCTTTTAGCAACATTACTAAGCATTATATGTTTGAATATATTTTTTCTATCATAATTAAAAAAATTTTACCCAGATGGAATTTCAATTATGCTTACACCAGACCTTTATACTCCTTCAATTTTAAAATTTACTATCTCTTTGACTCTGTGTGCTATGTTACGGGTAACTTCACAGCTGTTCTCCATTATGTCTGTTTGCAGTGGTGCTATTTATTCCATCTATTTAGTTTCAAAATTCTCTCCTATATTTTCTTTCTCTAGGAGTTTTATTTGTTTTTCAGAAATATCAATATTGAGGTCTCTCATTCCTTTATCCGATTTTCAATTCTTTTATTCCTTCAGAGTATTAGAAGTCTTATTTCTCAAACACACTAAACCTCTTTATAATTTCCAGTCATCCACATTAATGGAATATTTGATTCTATAATTACTCTTTTTGTTGAATTTATTCGAACTCATCCATTCAACCATCCTGGTGGTGGGTCTATAGTGGTATGTCACTTTTGTTTTAATTTCCATTTTTGTTATGCCTGTTGCAACTTAAAATTATTCATGTATTCGCCATTTAAAAATATCCACACTTCAAGTTGTTATTCCCTTTTTATAAGTAATGTCTTATTTTCTCATATGTTTAGTAATTTTTGATTATGAGATGACAAAAATACTTGGAGAACTAAGTTAGAAGTTTTTATTTTTATTAACATATAATGTATTATTTGCCCCATGGGTACAGGTCTGTGAATCATCAGTCTTACCCATTTCACAGCACTCACCAAAGCACATACCCTCCCCAATGTCCATAACCCAACCACTCTGTCCTACCCTCTAATCCCCAGCAATCCTCAGTTTGTTTCATGAGATAAAGAGTCTCTTATGGTTTGTCTCCCTCCTGATCCCATCTTGTTTCATTTTTTCCTTCTCTACCCTTCCACAACACCCCTCCCTGCCTCTTGAATTCGTAATATCAGAGAGATGGGATAATATCAATTCCCTGATTGACTTATTTCGCTTAGCATAATACCCTCTAGTTCCATCCATGTCATTGCAAATGGCAAGATTTCATTTCTTTTGATGGCTGCAGAGTGAAAGTTTCTTCATCTAAAGATGATATGTTGTATCTCACAGTTATTTTTGGTATTAACAACCTAAGATCATTTAAAACTTTCAGCTGTAGTACCTGGTGCCTCAGTCGGTTAAGTGTTTGCCTTGGGCTCAGGTCATAATCCTGGACTCCTGGGATCCAGTCCCACATTGAACTCCCCTCTCAGAGGGGAGTCTGCTTCTCCCTCTCCCTCTGCCCCTCCACCCTGTCCTTGTGATTGCTCTCCCTCTCTCTCTCAAATAAAGACAATCTTTTTAAAAAAATTCAGCTGTATATTTTGTTTTTAATTGTTTTAAGCTTGAATCCCATCCACAAATGTTTACGTATGTGGGTTTGCATTTAGGACTTCTTTTTTTTTTAATATTTTGTTTATTTAACAGAGAGAGAGATCACAAGTAGGCAGAGAGGCAGGCAGAGAGAGGGGGAAGCAGGATCCCCATTGAGCAGAGAGCCCAATGTGGGGCTCGATCCAGGACCCTGGAATCATGACTGACCTGACCTGAAAGCAGAGACTTAACCCACTGAGCCACCCAGGCAGCCCTGCATTTAGCCCTGCATTCTTTCGGAAGAACTTAACCTTTTCATTCTGTTCACAACACAACAAAGTGAAAGATGGGCATGTATCATTTCTGTCTGTGTCCTCGGATAAGGTGGTTTTTTGTTTGTTTTGT
Source organism: Lutra lutra (assembly GCF_902655055.1). Taxonomy (NCBI): domain Eukaryota; kingdom Metazoa; phylum Chordata; class Mammalia; order Carnivora; family Mustelidae; genus Lutra; species Lutra lutra. Next base: position 125,387,173 of record NC_062283.1, on the reverse strand, counting down.
TTTTCCCTGGTTTACTCTTCGGAGAGAAAACAGCTTTGAAGAAAAGGTGGGTATCCTAGTTCTACAACAGGTATCCAATCCTACTTTCAACCTTGCACTGATTCTTGAATTTTACCAGTAATTTAAGGAAGCCTGTATGCTAAAAGAAATGAAGTTTTATGTCATTTTTAAAGAGTTATTAATTCCAAATCTGCTTACTTCTTTTCTCCTGTTCTTAAAATCTCCTGTCCATAGTCACCTCCTCTCTGCCTCTGGTCTGAACAATTAAAATAATACTGAACGTATATAGTAATAAAAATATGTAATTCCATAGAGAGCCCTTATTTAGAAATTTAATAGATAATTACTCATTGCTTGGCCCATTGAAAACATGTACTTCATTTTTTTTTTTTAAAGAATTTTTTATTCATTTATTTGACAGAGAGAGATCACAAGCAGGCAGAGAGACAGGCAGAGAGAGAGGAGGAAGCAGGCTCCTTGCTGAGCAGAAAGCCCGATGCGGGGCTCGATCCCAGGACCCTGAGATCATGACCTGAGCCGAAGGCAGCGGCTTAACCCACTGAGCCACCCAGGCGCCCCAAGTACTTCATTTTTTTTTATTGATGTCTAGGAAACCATCAATAGATTTCTCAGATATGTCTTTCCACAGCTTTCATTAACATTCTTGTACTTGATTATATCAACTATCTGAAATCATACTATTTGAATGAAATGGCTAGTAGACACAACAACATTGCCAAATTATAATTTTTCTCTTCTGTGAGGAAGTAGCTAAAGTTTTAGAGAGGTGAGTCAGCAAAATCTGTTTAAAGTTTCCTTAAGAATAATTTAGGATGGTAATAAATTATGAATAAAATTAACCATTTCACAACTAAGGCTGTATAGCAGCTTTTCTTTTAGGATTAGAAAAAATATATATCATTGTTTGTCAGGGTATCGGTTAATAAATTGAATAGGAGTTTGAGGCATTGATGGAATTTAATTATATTGCTGCCCTAGATTCTCACACAAATTGGTGGGAATCTTGCACAAAGTGAGTTTGTAGAGATTACAGGAGATTATGCAAAATCATTCTCAGGTTTATGCTAATGTAGTGGAATTGAGTGATTGTTTCTCCTTTGGTTTTAATCTTTCATTTTGCTCTGTTTTGTTTTTATGCATTGCCTATGGGTCAAAGTTGAATTCAGGAAAGCTAAGTGTTTATGTAGTGTTTACCTGCTTTTTTACAGTACAATCTATATTATACCTCTGTTTCCTTTTATCGTTCTTTTTCCAAAAATATAAATTCATTAAAGGTTATATGTAAGGCATGAATCCTTCATCTTGGTGTCCTACTGCTTTCTCTCTATACTCAGTCCTTCAAGTACAGTACCAGTTATCATGCCTAGAATCTAGGTATAGTAATAAACTAAATAAAAGTACTAATATTATAAACACTTTTTTGTCTTTAACAAGCTCTTTCATGCAGTCTCATTCTATGTACCTACAGACATACTTCTAGGCAATATTTAATCCGTGCCTGATTATCAACTGATTTCACTCCCAGGTCCACACTCATTAAATTTACGATTTCTCCAGATTATCTCAGCAAATTTTTCTTCTATATTCTTAGACTACATAATTTTTAGTAGTTTTTGCTTTTGGCCATATTTCTCTGTTTTCTTGAAGACCTTTAATTTAGTTGTTGAGTGGTGCCTGGATGGCTTAGTCGGTTAAGTGTCTGCCTTCAGCTCATGTCATGATCATAATACCAGGGTCCTGGGATCGAGTCCCGCATCAGGCTCCCTGTTCAGTGGGGAGCCTGCTTCTCCCTCTCCCTCTGCCACTCCCCCTGCTTGTGCTCTCTCTCAAATAAATAAATAAACAAAATCTTTAAAAATTTTAGTTTTTGAAAATTTCTATATGCCATCTCTTTATCTAGGTTTTCTCCATAAACAATACCAGAGCTGCTTCATTATTTATTCAGATTATTTCAATATCATCTTTTGTTTTGTTAAAAAAAAAAGAAAAGATGATTTAAATTCTTTAGAAGTTTGAATTACAAGTGCTGTCACTTGTCCTTTAATTAGTCTTTCTGGTCTCATCAAAAAATATACTTCACACTTACTGCTTTTCAGTTAAATTCACATTTAATTGTCATTTTCCATAGTAACATGTTATACTATTATAGTATAGTTATACTATTTATTACAACTATCATTGTTTAAACTTGCCTTTCACAACATACAAACACATGCTGAAAATACCTTGTACTTAAAACATTAAATTATTCCTCATACAAGTTAAAGCTACCTCTTTTATATGGCATATCTTATTGTCATAGAAATAATTTTCCCTTGTCTGCCTTCATAAAAGCTTTAAAAGCATCTCTGTTCTTGTGTTCATTCTCTTTCATAATGGCCAGCTGTTTATGTGTCTGTGTTGCACAAGACTATTACTGCCTCAAGGACAGGGACCATGACTTATTCATCTTTATTTCCCTTTCATTTAATACAGTGCCCAGTAGATAGTATTTGTTTGGTAATTGCTTGTGAATTGAATTGAAATTGGTTTACAAGTGTTTCCCAAAATTAAAAAGCCAATAACACATGGTTCTCAAATGATTCTAGTAATTGAAACTGACTTTGTTATACCTTTTTTCTTAGATTATCATCTATTGTAACATAAATATTGACTTCTGCAGTATTTTAACAGGTGTCTGGATAGTACATGTTATTGCAATTTTAATTCATTATAATCAGACACAATTTGTTTAACTCTTGCATAAACAAAAATATAGTAGCCATTAAAATTTCTATTTTTTACCTCATGACATTAAGTCTCGGGCACAATGCTGGATTAAATTTCTAATTGTTTTTGATGAAAGGAATATGAGTTCTCTTTACTTTGAGATTTTCTTAGGAAATACTATCCTTAATTTTAAATAAATAAAATATCTCCTAATATTTTTTCTTATTAACTTCTATAACTCAAGGAAAGAGGTTAAAAGAGGGGAGAGGCACTCAAGTAAAGTAATTCATGCTGATTAATAAGAACAAGCTTATGCCTGATAATTCAGCAGATTTTAACAGACTCATATAATTAATAAAGTAATTTTTTAAATTGTTTTAAAGATGAACAAAGGACTACATTATCGATGATAGGTATTTTGCAATTTAAATAAATTTTAATAAAGCATACACTTTCTTTTTAAATGAAGCAAAATACAAACAAGGTTTTGGTCATACAGTAAGTGTACCTGATTAAAAGTATTCATTCAAAATTTCTCTTTTTTGAAATTTCTCTTTCTCTCCTTGTCCTCTCTCCCTCTGTCTCTTTCTCTCTCTGTCTCACTCTTTCTCTCATTCTTTAATAAAGTCTTCAAGTATAACAGACATTTCACAAATACTTTGCTTTCTTCAATTTCCCCATGACAGTAGGGAAGAGCCATTTCTTTTCTCTAGTTTCTATAAATGGTGAGAAGTTGCTTATTAAAATATAGTTCAATTGATCAGAGATTATACTCTACTGACAGTCACTGCTTCCAAGCATGTTTCTGTCTCACTACTATGATTTGTGCCTATCTTTAAATCTGTTATTCACTGTTTCCCTCTTGTTTCGTGTGCCAGCATATGTATCTTTCAACAGTTGTAGAAGTAGAGTAATTGACAGAGCAGAGATACACTAGGTTTAGGAATGTCAAATTGCCGAATTTGTGACAAGACAGTAGATACAATTTGTATTAGTCCAGAAAATGATCCCCTTGAAGTTTGAAATGTAATATGCATACCCAGCAGATGTTAGGGGCCTCGCTGGGCTATACCATAGCTCTTTCTAGCTAAGGTCAGATGAGTGAGCACTTTATTATTTGTACCTGGAGCTACTATGTTTAGAGTTAGGCTTATAAAGTGAAAGAAAGTTTCACTTTCCATGTTCATTTGTCATATTTGTATTTTCTGTCTTAAAATACGTAATAGTTGTTTTTAGATCAAACCGTATGTTCTATCAGCAGTCTAGCTAATGAATATGTTGCCTGAGTTTTATTCACAATGGATTCATCTATTTACCTACATAGTACATGCTGTTTTTCCAGACAATTTCTGTTACCCTTGGTCTTACATTTCCTTTGCAGTATCCATGCCAGGGAATGGATTGTTGTTTGCCTTCCTGAGCATTTTAGGATTAAACAATAAAACAGGTCTCAGAATTCTTTTGGTGTGCTATGTATTGCATGGAACACTGGGCATTATATGTAAACAGTGAATCGTGGAACACTACATCAAAAACTAAGGATGTACTGTATGGTGACTGATATAACACAAAACAAACAAACAAAAAAAATTGGAAAAAGGGGGAAAAAAACAGAAGTCTTTTGGTGTGCATAAAATTTGACTTACATACTCAAGAAAAGGCAGTGTAGGCAGTTACTCTTCCTCACAAGTTCCAAGATGATTTCTGTAACCAAGGAAAGAAGGGATTCCGTTTGTTCCATTAATATCATCTCAGATATCTACCATTTGTGGTAATTATGGGCTTTCAGTGGTGAAAGATGTGGAGAACAGGGTATTCCTTTTTTATTTTTTTTCAAGACTTTATTTATTTATTTGACAGTGAGAGAAGGAACACAAGCAGTGGAGTGGGAGAGGGAGAAGCAGGCTTTCCCGTGGAACAGGGAGCACGACTCGGGGCTCAATTCCAGGACCTTGGGATCATGACCCAAGCCGAAGGCAGATACTTAATGACTGAGCCACCCAGGCACCCCAAACAGGGTATTCTTTAGACTTCTTGAATATCATGTGGGATCATGGGTCAGAAGGGAGGAAATTGGTTTCTGTTTCTAATGGTGAGATCAAAGCAGAACTGGCCATTGCATAGGAAGTAGGCACTCTGAAATTAGGAGAGATAATGCATCTTGTTAATCCACATGGTAAGGTTCCAGTGCTACATTTTGGGATGATAATCACTTGTACACCAGACTGTGAAGCAAGAAAACATGCCATATCAATTACATACCGTATCTGTTATTATATACCATATCTAATAAAATGTTAATCCTTCTGGCTATTTCTTTACTGTGTTGTGTACGCTGAAGAAGTTGAAACTTCTTGGGGCCCCTGGGTAGCTCATTCAGTTGAGAGCCTGGCTTAATTTTGGCTAAAGTCATGATCTTAGGGTCCTGATCTCAGGGTCATGAGTTTGAGTAGTGCATGGCCCATGCTTAGCACAGAGTCTGCTTGAGATTCTCTCCTTCTCCCTCTGCCCCTCTCCTTGCTCATGCTCTCGCTTTCTCTCTCTCTCTCTCTCTCTCTCCCTCTTTCTCTCTCAAATAAATAAATACTGAAATCTTAAAGAAAAAAAAAAAAAGCTGAAACTTCTTTTATTGCATGAAAAAACAGAGACCAGAAAAATGAAGTAGGTTCAAAAAGATCACATAAAAATTCAAGGTACTTCAAAATCAGGCCTTGAACCCAGACTCTTGGCTACTGATCCTTTGCTCAGTGTGTAAAAATTATAGTGATCTCTAAGACTCACATAGAGGTTGATGGAAAGTCCTGGTAGCCCTGTCTGAGGCAGTCAGAATAGTCTTTTAGACACTGGATAGTGAGTCATCTCCCACACCTACAAGGGCATAATTTGATGGGATTTTATGTCAGCACAAATACTATTTATTCCATGAATTTCCTAGATGAATAAATTTGTAGAATATTGAATTTACTAGCAGACTCACACTCTACTAGATTTTCTGGGGGGGGGGGGAAGTTTACATAAGAAAGGTAGGGCCTGCAAAATCTTACATTTTTTATCTTGATGTCACTGGAAAAATTAGCACAGAATATATATAATAAAAATCAGTTTGCTAAATTGTACGTGGAAAATTAAATTCCCTGTAGGTCCTGAATAAACTGGCAATATTCTCAGGGTGATTTTACCACTGACTTCTGTTGCATGTCATGAAACAGTTACGAATGGGTTTCAACTTCCCCAAGTGCAGGTAATGCTACCAGCACGTCCAAGACATAAATGTGCCATCCTTAATTCTGGAGATTCCTTCGATGTGCTTTTCACTCTTTGGTTTACTTTGAAATTTGCTAAATATTTCTCATGCTTTAATAGTGGGTAAAAAGAATAAATATAATTTTTTTCTTTTAGTTTCAAGTTTTTATTTAAATTCTAGTAAGTTCACATACAGTGTAGTATTAGTTTATTAGTTTCAGGTGCAGAATTTTGTGATTCAGGAATCATTTTATTAATAACCTTAATTAATTAACATCTTATTTCAATGTGTGCTATGAAATATTTCTTGACTCCTTTTCATGTATTTGACTCAGTATGAAGATTCTTCTAGACTGGCTTAGAGTTTCTCAATTGCATTAGACATAGGAAGAGAGATACTTAGACACAGAAAGAGAAAATTTGCTCTGCACTTGTAAATGAAAAGGTCCCAGATATCAGAAAAATATATGTATATACACATACATAGTTTTTCATATAAATGGATAAGTGGATAAATGGCACTCTTGCTATTTGGGATATGACACTTAACGCTGTCATAGTGTGATCTGAAACCTAAACACCCACCCTCATGGGTTCACTGAGTCATCTTGATATATCTAGCCCTGTATCTTTAAAAGAAAATGCTGTTGTACTCAAATGTTAAACAAGTTTTGAATGATGCTCCTACTGATATTGTAGACTGATACTGGTTACAAATAAGGGGAGGATTTCAAGGGTAAGGGTGCTTAGTTGTGAAGAAAGACTATTTAGCTTGTCAAACCCTTACTTTCAGATATCATGAATGCAACAGATTGTTACATAATAAACTATAGGTGTATAATTTTATTATTTTGTTACTTCTCTTAGTGTTATTACTTCAGGTTTTAGAAGAGTTCCAGAATGAACACAATATTACAAAGACATGTATAGCAGATGTAAAGCAATTTTCTATGTTAAACACTTACTCTTAAAATTTGAATATAGGGGGGCAAAATTGAATACAGGTAAGTTTAGAAATAACACATGGACAGTATGGTACTTATTCAGTCACATTAGCAACTAGAAGGACATTGATTATTAGAATTATGAATATTTTCATAGAAATATTTAGTATTTTAATAACTTTCAAAGATTTGCATAACATTTATTCTTATTAACTACTGGAGATTTGTAATTCAAGTATTCACTAATAATAATTTGCTCTTTGCCTTTGAGTTTTATTGGATAACATCAGATATTTAGAGTATTTAAACTTACTTTTTTATCCATTGGTATTAATTTATATTTAATTAAATTTACATTTTATTAAATTTATTTACATTTTGGAACTTTTAGTGCAATTGTTTTACTTTTTAGATCAGCACTCTTCAGGTATATAGCCACCAGCCATATTAGACTTAAAAACTGAAGCATGAAATTTACTTTCCACTAAACATAACCTTATTATTTGGTAGAAATTACATTTTGCTTTAAATATTTTATCACAAAATATATTACTGTTGTAAAACATATGTCAAGAGTATGTGTAATTTCTAGAACTATACATAAACAACAGTCTAGTCAGCATCAATAGATTAATTCAATTTAAATAATTTATTCTACATACCAATATAACATTCTAATATTTTTGAATATGTTATGTAACATGGGTTACAAAGATACTAGATAAATCATACTTGACCACTAAATTTAAAAATATATTAATGATAATGTACTTAAAATTTTCTAATAAAAATGTAGAGAGAATCTTTTTTTAATTTTATTTTTTATTTATTTTTATTTATTTCTTTTCAGTGTAACAGAATTCATTGTTTATGCACCACACCCAGTGCTCCATACACTACGTGCCCTCCATAATACCCACCACCAGGCTCACCCAACCTCTCACCCACGGCCCCTTCAAAACCCTCAGATTGTTTTTCAGAGTCCATAGTCTCTCATGGTTCATCTCCACTTCCAATTTTCCTCAACCCCCTTCTTCTCCCCATCTCCCCATGTCCTCCATGTTATTTGTTATGCTCCACAAATAAGTGAAACCATATGATAATTGATTCTCTCTGCTTGACTTATTTCACTCAGCATAATATCTTCCAGTACCATCCATGGTGCTACAAAAGTTGGGTATTCATCCTTTCTGATGGAGGCATAATACTCCATAGTGTATATGGACCACATCTTCCTTATCCACTCGTCCGTTGAAGGGCATCTTGGTTCTTTCCACAGTTTGGCGACCGTGGCCATTGCTGCTATAAACATTGGGGTACAGATGGCCCTTCTTTTCACTACATCTGTATCTTTGGGGTAAATACCCAGTAGTGCAATTCCAGGGTCATAGGGAAGCTCTATTTTTAATTTCTTGAGGAATCTCCACACTGTTCTCCAAAGTGGCTGCACCAACTTGCATTCTCAAACAGTGTAAGAGGGTTCCCCTTTCTCCACATCCTCTCCAACACACGTTGTTTCCTATCTTGCTAATTTTGGCCATTCTAACTGGTGTAAAGTGGTATCTCAATGTGGTTTTAATTTGAATTTCCCTGGTGGCTAGTGCTGATGAACATTTTTTCATGTGTCTGATAGGCATTTGTATGTCTTCATTGGAGAAGTGTCTGTTCATGTCTTCTGCCCATTTTTTTCTTTTTTTCTTTTTTTTTTTTTTTTTACAGCTTTATAAACATATATTTTTATCCCCAGGGGTACAGGTCTGCGAATCGCCAAGTTTACACACTTCACAACACTCACCATAGCACATACCCTCCTCAATATCCATAACCCCACCCCCTCTCCCAACCCCCTTCCCCCATCAACCCTCAGTTTGTTTTGTGAGATTAAGAGTCACTTATGGTTTGTCTCCCTCCCAATCCATCTTGTTTCATTTACTCTTCTCCTACCCCCTCAACCCCCCATGTTGCATCTCCTCTCCCTCATATCAGGGAGATCATATGATAGTTGTCTTTCTCCGATTGACTTATTTCGCTAAGCATGATACCCTCTAGCTCCTAACCAAAGAGACTAAGAATCTATACTCAGAAAACTATAAAGTACTCATGAAAGAAATTGAGGAAGACACAAAGAAATGGAAAAATGTTCCATGCTCCTGGATTGGAAGAATAAATATTGTGAAAATGTCTATGCTACCTAAAGCAATCTACACATTTAATGCAATTCCTATCAAAGTACCATCCATTTTTTTCAAAGAAATGGAACAAATAATCCTAAAATTTATATGGAACCAGAAAAGACCTCGAATAGCCAAAGGAATATTGAAAAAGAAAGCCAAAGTTGGTGGCATCCCAATTCCGGACTTCAAGCTCTATTACAAAGCTGTCATCATCAAGACAGCATGGTACTGGCACAAAAACAGACACATAGATCAATGGAACAGAATAGAGAGCCCAGAAATGGACCCTCAACTCTATGGTCAACTCATCTTCGACAAAGCAGGAAAGAATGTCCAATGGAACAAAGACAGCCTCTTCAATAAATGGTGTTGGGAAAATTGGACAGCCACATGCAGAAAAATGAAATTGGATCATTTCCTTACACCACACACGAAAATAGACTCAAAATGGATGAAGGATCTTCTGCCCATTTTTTGACATGATTATCTGTTTTGTGTGTGTTGAGTTTAAGAAGTTCTTTGTAGATCCTGGACATCAACCTTTTGTCTGTACTGTCATTTGTGAATATCTTCTCCCATTCTGTGGGTTGCCTCTTTGTTTTGTTGACTGTTTCCTGAATAGACCGATATCTAGTAACAAGATTGAAGCAGCGATCAAAAACCTCCCAAAAACCAAGAGCCCAGGACCTGACGGATTCCCTGGGGAATTCTACCAGACTTTCAAAGAAGAAATAACACCTATTCTCCTGAAGCTGTTTCAAAAAATTGAAGCAGAAGAAAAACTTCCACACTCTTTTTATAAAGCCAGCACTACCTTGATCCCTAAACCAGGCAAAGACCCCACCAAAAAGGAGAATTTCAGACCAATATCACTGATGAATATGGATGCGAAGATTCTCAACAAGATCCTAGCAAATAGGATCCAACAGCACATTAAAAAGATTATCCACCATGACCAGGTGGGATTCATCCCTGGGTTACAAGGAGGTTCAACATTTGCAAATCAATCAATGTGATAGAACAAATCAATAAGAGAAGAGAGAAGAACCATGTGGTGCTCTCCGTTGATGCAGAAAAAGCATTTGACAAAATCCAGCATCAGTTCCTGATTAAATCATTTAAAAGTATAGGGGGAGAGGGAACATTCCTGAACTTCATAAAATCTATGAAAAACCCACAGCAAATATCATCCTCAATGGGAAAAAGCTCACAGCCTTCCCATTGAGATCAGGAACACGACAAGGATGCCCACTCTCACCACACTTTTTCAACATAGTATTAGAAGTCCTAGCAACAGCAATCAGACAACAAAGGGAAATAAAAGGTATCCAAATTGGCAATGAAGAAGTCAAACTCTCTCTCTTCGCAGATGACATGATACTTTATATGGAAAACACAAACGACTCCACCCCCAAACTACTAGAACTCATACAGCAGTTCAGTAATGTGGCAGGATACAAAATCAATGTACAAAAATAAGTTGCTTTCTTATACACTAACAATGAAAATACAGAAAGGGAAATTAAGAGAATTGATTCCATTTACTATATAGCACCAAGAACCATAAGATACCTGTGAATAAACCTAACCAAAGAGGTAAAGGATCTGTACTCGAGGAACTACAGAACACTCATGAAAGAAATTGAAGAAGACACAAAAAGATGGAAGACTATTCCATGCTCTTGGATCAGAAGAATAAGCATTGTTAAAATGTCTATACTGCCTAGAGCAATCTTTACTTTTAATGCCATTCTGATAAAAATTCCACCAGTATTTTTCAAAGAGCTGGAGCAAATGATCCTAAAATTTTTATGGAATCAGAAGAGACCCCGAATTGCTAAGGAAATGTTGAAAAAGAAGAACAAAACTGGCGGCATCACGTTACCTGATTTCAAGCTTTACTACAAAGCCGTGATCATCAAGAGAGCATGGTACTGGCATAAAAACAGATACATAGACCAGTGGAACAGAGTAGAGAGCCCATATATGGACCCTCAACTCTATGGTCAAATAATCTTCGACAAAGCAGGAAAAAATATACAGTGGAAAAAAGACAGTCTCTTCAATAATTGGTGCTGGGAAAATTGGACAGCTATATGTAGAAGAATGAAACTCGACCATTCTCTTACACTGTACACAAAGATAAATTCAAAATGGATAAAAGACCTCAACGTGTGACAGGAATGCATCAGAATCCTAGAGGAGAACATAGGTAGTAATCTCTTCGATATCAGCCACAGCAACTTCTTTCAAGATATGTTTCCAAAGGCAAAGGAAACAAAAGCGAAAATGAACTCTTGGGACTTCATCAAGATCAAAAGCTTCTGTATGGAGAATTTTTAAATTGAAAATTGGGTGAAGTTGTATTGGTAATACTATAACTAGAACATTGAGGAACTAAACAGTTAAGGTTAATATAAATAAATTTAAAAAGTGTCAGAGATTACAATCCCATACCACTGTTGACAGCACATTTTTTTTAACTTTATTTAGAGAGAGTGAGTGAGCAGGGGCAGAGGGAGAGGGACAGAGAGAGAAGCTCAAATAGACTCCCTGCTGTGCATGGAACCCAATACAGGGCCAGAATCATGACCTGAGCCAAAATCAAGAGTTGGGGGCTCAACTGACTGAGCCACACAGGTACCCCCTGATAACACTTTATAACATGCCACACCCCATCAGTAGCTATATATATGGTTACAAATGGAAGTTGTGGAGAGAGCTGAGAAATTCACTCAAACTAAGAACAGTCCATTCTAAATGCATACTTTATTGAAATATCTATCATTTCTTCTAATGGTTTGGAATCTTAAAAAAGTATATTCATTTTAGGGTCACTTATATTCTTAGTTTTGTTCATTTACTGTTAGTTTATTAAGCATATAATAATATGTTTTGAAATATTTTCTATTGTTTAAAAATGTATATATTCTGAAATATACTTTAATAATCCTCTGGTTTTGCTCAATTTGAAAAATGTATGGAGAGTTAAATCTTGGTATTTGTTAGTTCTTTTTCTAGACTTCTGGATATTTTCTTTTTTTGGAGGGGAGTGTTTTCTAATTTCTTTAACTTGCTTCAGAATTCCAAAGGATGAAATTCATATCCAAAAAGTATTGAAAATAATTTGTTTAAAGATACCAAGCATCTGTTTTTCTTTTATTATAGAGTTAATAATTGTAGAATTTGGCATTTTATTTTGCATTTAAAATTGTTTTGAATATACTGATTCATTTTTCAAATAAAGAAAATATTATAATTATTTATGGTATGAATCTTGGGAAGTCCTTTGAGTTTCTGTTTCCTGTGAGTAATATTATTATTATTTACTAAAATAATGTCACAAATTAGATATGAGAGTAAGAAATATTTCTCATATATACCATACAATAATGTTTTTATAGTTTTCTAAACAATTACAAGATTTATAACTAATATAGATTAGCTATACACATGTGAAAATAGAGAAGAAAACCAATGTACCATAAATTCTTAATCAAATATGAATTATTTCTCGACAATAATAATTATATTATCTTCAACTTTATGTGGTAGATCAACTATAATCCCTAAGGAGCTTCACAATTATTATTCTTCAGTTTGTTTTTTGTACTATGTGAGAAGTACCTACTCACAACCCTATAGTTTACCATGAGGGAAAAGTGCTCATTTTGTGCTTTCTGAAAATGCAAACTAAATTATGCTAAAGAAGATATAAAATTGTGTCATCTACATGTAACTTGGTTTTGGAGCCTGAGGGAGGGATGAGTTTTGTAGATATTATGTTAATATTCTATCATAGTATCTACTGGATTAGATTTTATTAAGTACAATAAAAACAACATTTTTTTGCAGAAACTAAATTGAACTGAAGTAGATAATTAATTATTGAAATTCTTTAATTCTTTCACAATGCAGTTATAAAAATAGTAAGGGTGTAATGTTTTTTGAACATTAAAGTATACACCTTTCTTACCTAATGAAGCTTTTAACCCACTAGCTACTACATAAATGAAGGTTTTTAAATTCAATTATACCTTAAAATACTTTTGAACCTGAAACAGCTAATGAAACAAGAATATTTTTACTGTTCTTTTGTTTAACCAGAAAGAGCTTTGCTATTGATTCCTTGAAAAGGTCTCAATTTTAGAAATCTTTAGAATTCTAACTGTAAAAATTTCTGCAAATAGGAGTAACTCAAAACTTTTCTTGAAACTGAAAGGAAAGTGTATTTGCTTATATTTGTTTGAAAGCATATTTTAGCTAAATCATTTCAAATATAGTATCCTTGAATCATGAAGATAATGTGATCTACAAATATTTGTCATTGGGCTGAGATTTGAGGGAGAAAGATCTATATTTTAGAATATCACCATGCTGATAACAAATATAATTTTTTAAATCAAAGCTTTATTTTCAATCCTTTATTAATAGTGATGTAGCTATCACATGGTAATAAAAAATATACACCTACCCAGTTAGACTGTTTACTAAAAAATGTTTATTTCTTGGGAGCCTGGATGGCTCAGTCAGTTAAGCGTCTGCCTTCAGCTCAGGTCATGATCCTGGATCCTGGGACTGAGCCTGCATCAGGCTCCTGCTCATCAGTGAGTCTGCTTCTCCCTTTGTACTTCACCCCACTCATGCTCTTGCTGTCTCCCTCTTTCTCTCAAATAATAAGTAAAATATTAAAAATAATGCTTATTTGTGACTATAGAGGTAAATAATTAAAAATTTAAATGTAAACTATTAAAAACTTGGAGATTATTTAGTTTAATATTTTCTTATTCATAAATTAAGAAACTAAGGCTAAGGTCTATTAAAAAATGTACATGGGGTTACCTAACAAGTTAGTGACAGGACTGGGTTTACAACTTTGAACTTTCAATAACACAATAATCATACCTTGTAGCAGAAATAACCACTGTCCACCAAAATTTCTGCCCTCCTTCCACAGTATCTAGAGGCTATGGAGAAGTAGTTACTTACTCCCAAGTCACTATAACATCAAGATTTGGCCATTTATAATATCAAGATTTGGCCATTTGATTCTAGCAATGCAGTTCAAGTGAAAATAATCTGTATTATTTCCTAATCCAAGCTTTTAAAAACTTGATGTGTCTTTAATTCTCCCATTGACCCATCTGGACACAGACAACAAATGAACCCCTTAATGGGTGACAATGCAACAGAATCAAAGATCGGGTTTCTGAATCACTACTGGGAGGAAAGCTGCCTTCTAACTTGTAGCTTCAACCTTGTTATCTTGAGAGAGAAACTTTTATTGTTAAACCACTGAAATCTTGGGGCTTATTTGAAAATGCAACTTGGTAAACTAATACAATACCTTTTCTTATGAAATAAGATATTTAAATAGAATCAACTTTACTAGCTATATTATTTTAACTTTTTCATATATGTTTTGCTTATAAAAAAGGAATAGAACTTGGATGAATTCTTAACTAATCTTTTTCCTGAATTATCTTTGTATCATGCCTTAAATTCTACAAAGTAATAAAAACCTACGAATTCATTTTCTAGTAAATCTTAGCTATGGAGAACAAATTGATGGTTACCAAAGGTAGGGAGGATAGGTAAAGTAGATGATGGGGATTAAAGAGTGCACTTTTGATGAGCACTGGATGATGTATGGAATTGTTGAATCACTAAATTCTATACCTGAAACTAACATAAGACCATATGTAAACTAACTGAAATTTAAATAAAAACTTGGAAGAAAAAAATGTGCATTAAAAATTGAAAAAATAATGAAATTTCTGTTGTGATTATTTTGTTAATAAGTATTTTTGTCTTTAAAGTTGTGTTTTTATTGATATTGGTTAATATTTTCATACCATTTGGGACTTATTGTTCCTTCTGTGCTCAGACTTTTGATTATTATAGATATGTGGTAAAATTTTCATAAAATATTATATTTAAGTAAGAGATTATTTTTATAAAATGTAGTGTTAAACTTGGTAGACGTTTTGACATTAAAATATTAGAAGTAAATATTGATATTTCTTCCTGTTCTCTAATAACTGTTTCTAGTTACCGTACTGAGATAAGAAAGGATTTGACTTTCATATCAAAGTAAAATGATTCTGTAGCCTCACAGAGTGGAGAGGTTTTAATAATAATTGCAAATTTACAAGCAATCAAGAATCAGAGGTGAGGCAGGAGATCTGGGACATTGAGAACAGTTCCCAGGGCTTTCCTTTCTATATCAGACATGTGCTTTTTGGCTCAGATGAATACTGGATGTTTCCGGCTGAGTTTCCTTTTTTGGATCACCTTACATAGCAGATATTTTGTTTAGTTTAAGAAAAATATCTCTTTCACACCCAAGATCCTCACATACTTATATGATATTGTCTGGAGAGCAGTGCACATAAATCAACAGATCCCAATTTTTTTTAATTTTAATTTTAATTTTAATTTTTTTTTACCATAAGTGATCCTAAATAAGGGTTATCCTGATATGAATATTCTATAGATAAGAATTACCTCCTAAAAAACATAAGCAACCTACTTAACAGATGGTATAGTTATTAGTGTGTTAGGGAAACTATTCTTGCTTATCTGCTTTCTTCTCCCACTCCACTTCAGAAACTTCTAGGAAAAATATGAAGAAATGGATCATAGGCCAACTATTTTCATTTATCCCACCCTCATTTTACTACATTAGGTATCCTTTTTATAATTTCCTTGCCACATTTTTTCCCAATATCTCATATAAAATAATAAATCAACAAATACCCACTATGACCATGATTTGAACTTTCCAAAAGGAAGTACACATTTCATCTACAAATAACTTTAGTTGTGATTGTAACTCCTCACATATTTCTTGATATTCCTTTTTCAGCCTGCTCACTGATTTTCTTTTATCATCCAGAATTATTTAGAAGTTTTACTATGTGTTAACAATGACGTTCAAGTATTTTTAAGTTTAAGAACCAATTTACTTATTGGTTTCCATGGGTTTATATCAGTCAGAGTCTTTATTCCATTTCCCAAAATATCTTCTCATCTTGGGGATAATAATTTGCATAAATCTTGTTTTTATTTAGTTTTATCAACAACCGTGTACTGCCTTTGCTACACTTTGTTATGTTGTATCAGAGGTATTAATATAGCAATTGGCATACTACACTCAGTTTAAATCACAGTATCATTCTCTCTTTTTCACCCCACTGGGGGGAAAAATGTTTTCCCTTGTACTGTGCATTCCTGATGTTCTGTGTGCATAATATGGGTTATTATTTAGTTTAGTAAATTCTGGATTTTATTTGATTTGTGTATATAATCATATCCAGATATTCTACAAGTTTTTACAGACACGTTTTGGGAATTGTTCCTTTATATCTCTGATCCCAACCAGTTGTCACACAGTGAGAATAAATTTCCTTTTTACCCATGGTACCTGAGCCATTTGAGAACAATGAAGAGGACCACATTACTCAGTTACACACTACCACAGGGGTAGTTGCCACAACTTGTTTCTTTGGCTTAATTCTCTAACATACTCAGCCACTGACCTTTAATAGCAGGTTCTATACTGATTGGATATCCAGTAGTCTCCTGAGAAAGGATAAAAGCCAGCTAAAATCATCACTGATGGGAATGGTGTGACATTTCAGTTATTATTCAGTGGTTCATTTAACTGGATTGTTGCTATATCCCCAGTTGTACTGCTATCCTAGAACTGAATTTCATCAGGTATCCATATTTGTATAACAGTAATGATTATTTGGGTCATGATGATGAGCCTCCAGAAAAGTTATTTCTGCCTGGTACAATATCATAAATTGAGTTTATAGTATCGCCAAATGACATTTGGCATGGTAGAGGTAGTGTTGATTAATGCAACACATATTTGCCCCTGAACTTTGATGAAATTCATTACTCTATCTTGAGAAGCCATTTTGTATTCAAAAACATAATGGATAACATGATGGCCAATTGGACATGTTCAAACTCAAGTACAAGTCATTTTTGGGTAAACCATATATTTTCCATAAATATCCTTTGCTTATACCTGGAGTGGCATTGTCTATAATTCTATGCCACCAAATCATACTTAAATTCATCTAACTTGATGCTGTTTCCAGTTTACATTTTTCTTAAATGAACTCTGTCCACATCAACCATTTATACAGTTTCCTGAAATGTTTTTCATATTTTACCAGTGAAATGGATGCCATTGTCTTCTTTCTTTTTTCCTTGGTTAGCTGGTCTACAGGTTAATCAATTTTACCTATGTTCTCAAAGAACCAGCTATTGGTTCCATTGACTTTATTGTTTCTCTGTTTTTGCTTTTATTTATATCTGCTCTAATTTTTGTTATTATTATTATTATTATTATTATTATTACTTTAGACTTAAATTATTATCTATGTATTTACTAAAGGTGAAGCTTAGGTTTTTAATTTTGGATTATTATTCTTTTATATGTATTTTGAGGCTAAATTGTCCTCTGTACACTGTTTCCCTTATCTCCCAGACATTTCAATAAGTTGTATTTAGTTCAAAATATTTTTTCTTGAAACTTCTTCTCTGGCCTGTATGTTATTTAGATTAATGTTGTTTAATATCCAAATATTTGGGTGATTTCTAACTATATTTTTATTATTGACTTTGGTTTAATTTCACTGTGGCTTGCAAACATATTTTATGTTTTCTATTCTTATAATTTGTAAAGGTTTGTTTTATGGCCCAGAATGTGGTCTATCTTGATGAATGTTCTGTGTGAGCTTGGGGAGAATGTGCATTCTGCTCTTGCAGGAAGGAATATTGCACACATATTAATTAGATGAAGTTAATTGACAGGACTGTTATGTCATTTTGGTGAATTGACTCTTTTCTCATTATGGAGCACCCTTCTCTATCCAAGATAATTATCCTTGTTCTAAAGTATGCCTTGTTTGAAATTGATGTAGCTACTCCAGTCTGGTTTTGATTAGTGTTAACATGCTGAGTGTTTTGATTAGTGATAACATGCTATATTTCTCCTTCTTTTTATTCTTAACTTCTCTTAGTTTTCTTATAGACAACTGTTGTGGGTTGAATGTTTGTGTCTCCCCTCTCTTCCCTACTCCACAGATTCATATGTTGAAACCTTACTTTCCAATGTCAGAGTATCAGGTGATGCAACCTTTAAGAGATAACTAGGATTAGATAAGGTCATGAGGGTGTAGTACTCACGAATGGGATAAGTGCCCTTATAAGAGAGCTTTCTTCCCCTCTCTGCTGTCTGCCATGTAAGGATACAAAAAGTTGGCAATCTGCAGTCCTAGATTGGAGCCTCACCAGAACTCGGTCATGCTGGCACCTTGATCTCCAACTTTCAGCCTCTAGAATTGTGAGAAATATATTTCTGTTGCTTATATGTCACCCTATTTATAGTATTTTGTTATATAGCAGCTTGAGGTAACAAAGACAACATATAATTGAGTCTTTTTACATACATTAGGGCAATTTCTTTGTTTTATATGATGTATTTAGATCATTAATATAGTTTGTTTTTATCTACATGACTGTAACTGTAATTTGTTGTATTTTTTTATTTTTTTGTTTTCTCCCTTGTTTCTGGCTTTGTTGGCATTAATTGACCATTTTACATGATTTGATTCAATTGCCTCTCTTAGCATGTAATTATATTTTAAAAAAATGAGACATTGACCTAGAGGTGCAATATGTATTTTTAACAAATCTAGTTCCACCTTCAAATATCACTGTAACTTGTAACAGAGTGCTTCTAATTCTTTCTTCCTTTCCCTAAGGACATTTTTGTCATTCATTTCACTTATCAATAGCCTATAAGCACTCAATACTTTATTGCTATTATTTCTTTTTTTTTTAAAGATTTTATTTATTTATTTGACAGAGAGATCACAAGTAGGCAGAGAGGCAGGCAGAGAGAGAGAGGAGGAAGCAGGCTCCCTGCCGAGCAGAGAGCCCGATGCGGGGCTCGATCCCAGGACCCTGAGATCATGACCTGAGCCGAAGGCAGCGGCTTAACCCACTGAGCCACCCAGGCGCCCCTGCTATTATTTCTTTAAACAAGTATTTTTTAAGGCTATTTAGGATAGGAAAAATAAAATATTTCATTTTACATTTATTTATTCCTTTTCTGATATTCTTCCTTTGTTTATGCAGATCAAATTTCTGATATATTATCTTAACATTTCTTGCATAACAGGTCTACTAACTGCAAATTCTTTCAGTTTTTGTTTGTCTAAGAAAGTCTTTATTTATCCCTCACGTTGAAGGATAATTTCAATGCATATAGGTTTCTAGGTTTGTGTTTTTTGTTGTTTTTTTTCTTTCCACACTTTAAATACTTCCGTCTGCTCTCCATGGTTTCTGATGAGAAGTCTGATGTAATTATTTTACTTGTTTTGCTATAGGTAATTTTTTCCCCATTTTGGCTCCTTTCAATATTTTCCCTTTGTATGTACATATATATGTATTTTCTTGTATCCATCCTATGTAACTTTATAGAGCTTCCTGGATCTGTTGTCCAGTGTCTGTCATTAATTTTAGAATTAATTTTTGGTATTATTTCTTCAAATAATTATTTCTAATGTTCTCCATTCTTCTTTTTTTTTCCTCTTTCTGGTATTTTAGTCATGCATATGTTACATGTTTTGCAATTACCCCACAGCTCTTTTTTTCTCTTTACATTTAAATTTGGAATGTTTCATTGACCTATTTTAAACCACACTAATTAATTCCTTTGCTGTGTCCTGTCAACTGAAAAGTCCATCAAAATAATTATTTCTATTACAGGTTTTTTAAGGTTTCTATTACACTTTTTAATTTTTTTAGAGTTTTAAATCTCAGTGCTTCAATTTCTCATCTGTTCTTGCATAATGTCTACCTTTATCCTTTAGAGCCCCTAACATACTAATTGCAGTTATTTTAAGTTCCTTATCTGATATTCAAAATAAGAGTATAACCTGAATCTGGCTCTATTTCCTTTTGTCTCTTTAGAGTATATTTTTCATGGGGCGCCTGGGTGGCTCAGTGGGTTAAGCCGCTGCCTTCGGCTCAGGTCATGATCTCGGAGTCCTGGGATCGAGCCCCACATCGGGCCCTCTGCTCTCTCGGGGAACCTGCTTCCTCCTCTCTCTCTGCCTGCCTCTCTGCCTGCTTGTGATCTCTCTGTCCAAAAAAAAAAAAAAATCTTAGAGTATATTTTTCATTTTAGTATGGCTTGCAGTTTTTTGGGTGAAAGTCAGATGTGATGCATCAGGGAATGGAAACTAAAGTAAATAGGCTTTAGTGTGAGGTTTTATGTTAACCTTGTTGGAATATGGACAGGGTTGAACCTTTATTGTAGTTATAAATGCTAGGTGATTCAGGGCCCTTGAGTATTCCTGTTTTGTCTACACTGTTGTTTTTAGACTTCCTTTAGAACTTCTCCTTAGTGGGGCACTGGTGTGTCTTAGTTGATTATGTGTCCAACTCTTGATTTCAGCTGAGGTCAGGACCTCAGGGTCTTGAGACTGAACCCCGCCTCGGACTGCATGCCAGGCACAGAGTCTGCTTGAGAGTCTCTCCTTTTCCCCACCCTCTCAGAAATAAACTATTTAATTAATTAAAAAAAAAAAAGATCTTCTCCTTAGATACAGTTTGTCCTTGCTGTTCTTTCAGCTGTAATTCAAAGTTATTTTACTAGAGCCCTGTTGGTGGGCAGTAGGGTATGGAAGATAAGTATTCTGTAATCTTATAAGGAAACCTCCATCAGTGTGTCTGGGCTGTGACCCTCACAACTGTGACCTTCACAAGTTTTTTTCTCACCTTGTGGTGAGACAACAAGGTCATAGGGATTGGAATGGAACAAGTGTCTCCTTACCAAGTGGTATAAGGCTCTAGTAAAGCCTTTTCCCTTTGAGAGTAGGTCTTTGCTATGGAGAACACACCACAGCATATTTCAGATGGTTATTCTTTCCCTTTCTCTATCAGCACTATGGGATAATTTTTCTTCACTCTTCATCATGAGAACCTGGTGGGGTTTCTAGGGTTAAAACGCGTTAAAGTCTATGAGCCTCCCTGAAACTACAGCTCCCAGAAGTTTCCCACTGTCAAGCTAGTCCGCACATAGATTGCTAATTCATCAAATTTATCATTTGAGTGTTTTTGCCAGTTTATGGCATAGTGGTTTTCTTCAGGTAAGTAGATCTTGGCTGCAACTCCTGAATTTGCCTGTCTCGGTAGATTCCAGATTAGTGTTTTGCCTTGTGACCTCAGTTCTCTGATGGGTCCCAGAGAATCACTGATTTCAACTTTTTCAGTTTTTCCCTTGATATAAGGATAGGAATCATGACATCCACGTTGTTTACATATGACAGATTAAACTGGAAGTCCTCATATCCAGTTTTTAGTACATATTCATTCAACCAACTAGTGTTTTACCACCTATTTTAAGTATAAAAGCTGTTTCAGTTACCCGCTCCAATTCTTAGTGAGGAAACTGCTCTGAGATAAGCAGTTAATAAGCAGTATGGTTTGTCCACTAAATATTATTTTCTTACTCATATCTGTACAATTGTATCAATGAAATGCATACCTCAGTTAGAAGAAATATATGCAAATGGGTATAATGAATAAAAATTTTTGTGTTTTAAACCTTTATCTTCTTAAGTTTCTTATTTTTTAAGGCAAGCAAATCTTAGAATCGATTAATAACAGTCCAAGTTAACATTCACTAGGAGAGCTACTGGTAGACACCCTGTGTAATCCACTTATCAGTCATGTGGCAACACTTATTTATGGAAATTTTAGTCATAGCCATTTTTGAGCAAGTCATTACCTTTTGACATTGGGTGTCAATGTCAAAAAACAAAATGTTTGGGTTTTTTTTTGCTGTTTTTGTATTGTCAATTTTATCAAGGCAAGGGAAATATGTAGTTTTTCACCTCATTGTATATAACATAATCACCTGCGTGCTTGTCCATTTCATGAATTCCAGGAGCTAATTCTAAAGATTTGATTTAGGCCTTTGTCTTAGCATTCTTATTTCCTTCTGAGGCTGCAGCGTTCTTGTTTGTTCATTTGTTCATTGTTTAGTGGACTCATTCATTCTTACTTGGAATTCCCACAGAGATTCTCTATGTAAAAATATAAATAATATCTAAGCTTCTAGAAATAGTAGGTATATTTACCTAGGATTTAAAAAAAAAAGAAAGAAACAAAAACAAACAAACCCCCCAAAACAAAACAACTGTGTATTCTAGTAGAAGAATTTGTTCCTCTTATAAGTATGGATTATTAATACTAAACCAACTTTGCATGTAAACCGGGTTGAACAAATAATTGAATAAATTTAGATAACAAGATTCATATTTCTTACTGAGAAGTTATAAATAAGCAAGGAAGTTGTTCCATATTGACCCTGTTGCTTCTAATTAAAGGCAGAAGTAGTATGAACTTAGGTTTATTTTAATATATATCCAAACCAATTGATACAAAATATATATGGGTATATGGGTATTCATGATTTGGTATACATACAAGTATTTCCTTGTGTAAGTTGCTGGCATGGCTCAGAGACAATGACAGCCCAGTAGAAACAAGCATACCCACCACTCAGATTTGGTTTCCAAATACCACTTTCTATTAAAGGAATCAGAGCTCCTAGGAGAAATGGTTGATTTTAGTGGTAGGGAAGAGATTATACAAACAATCCCGCAGTATCTTGTAGTTCCAGAATGTAAGGGAATTTAACAACAGCAACAAAGCTAATTAAATTAAATTAAATTAAAAAAAAAAGGCATTTCAAAGTTGACAGTAAAGCCAACCTGAAAGTGCTTCCAATGGTAACAACAAGCACCATTTGAGAAGCAAAATGGATAACAGTAGTGTTGGATTTTAACCCAAAGACTCTGATAAATATCTGAATCCATAATGATAGAAATAAATGACTGGAAAAATGAATTCAGAAGAAGAGACAAATGCTCTTTCACGAAAAATTCCAAATAGCAAATGTATATGGTTACTTGTCCAGAATTATTTACTCCTCCTGGATGCTTCCTCTTTCCTTGAGTGTATGCTGGACTTTTTGACCTTCTTTCTTTTTTTTTTTTTTTTTTTGACCTTCTTTCAAAGAATAGGTAGGCTTTAGCAAACTTTGTCTTTAAAGGGCAGATTGTAAGTATTTTAGGCTTTGAGGGCCATAAATCTCTATAGAAACCACTTTTTTTTTTTTTTTAGAAACTACTACATTATTGTGAAAGCAGCCATAATTCATAAAACATAAGTGAATGGGTATGACGACATTCCAATAAAACTTTGTTTACAAAAACACATGGAAGGCCTAATTTGACCAGTGGGCTATAGTTTTTCAACCTTTAGAATAAAGCATGCAAGAGGAAAAATAGTAACTTTGTAGTAGAGAAGCCTGTCCAGCACTACCTTAACCAAGTAATGAAAGTTTATATCAACGGTAACAAGACATCTAGACATTATGAACCCCCTGAAAGAAGATGAGAAGGGCACTTCACTTTTGTAGTGTTCATTTCCCAAACATACAGCTCCAGTGTAATAAAATATTAGACATACTCAAATTGAGGCACATTTTATAAAATATCTTTTATTATTCAAAACCATCAAGGTCATAAATAACAAAGACCTAGAAATACATCTTTTAAAGTTCCCTGTCAACACAGCTCTTTATATTCCAATTTGAATAAATTTATATCTAATTATAAGGATTGTAATTTATAATTAAAAACTGATTGCATAGGTATTGGCTCCTTAAAAATATTTTAAAAAGTAGAATAAGATTTATTTTTCCTGAACTTGGAGTGGGGGAAATCCAAGGCTTTTGCAATGATATGGGCCAAATGGCTTCAGATTAGTATGCCAAAACTTTTGTGATTATATTTTGGGCATTCTAAATGGCTCCAAGTTGAATCTTGAAAATGCTATGATGCTACGGTCTGTTTATGTCCATTCAAAATTCATGTGTTGAAACTTGATGCCCAACGTAATTGTATTAGAAAGTGAGACCTTTGAGTGGTGATCAGGCCATGAGGATGGATCCCTCATGAATGCTATTAGTGCCCTTATAAAAGCTGTCAAGGAAAACTTCCTTGCCTCTTCCAACATGTGAGGACACAGGAAAAAAGTTTACATCTATAAATCTATAACTGAATTCTCACCAGACACTAAATTTGCTGACTCCTTGATCTAGACATCTCAGTCTCCATAACTCTGAGAACTATATTTCTGTTGTTTAAAAGCTACTCATTCTCTGGCATTTTGTTATAGCAGCCTGAATGAACTAAGACACATGATGATGGATAAAAGTCATTGTTACTGTATGATTTGAAAATTGACTGTAATGAATCACTTGGTCATAGCATGATTACTTGCATGTATGATTGGAAAGGCTGGTACGTGCAAATGGGAGGCTCCACCTTTTCCACTGAATGCCAATGAAATCTGCTTTTTTGCCTAGTTTTTCTTGTATGTGATAAAGAAAGCCTTTTCCAATTTTCCAGGTCTTAAGCTATAGTAAACATTAAGAAATATAAAATTTTATGATAGCAGCCAAAGATCACTGCTCTGATTAAGGAAATGGTGGCAGCAGAAGCATTGATTTCCATTAACTCCCTTTTTAATATCCATGCTAGGCTGATGCTCTACTTGTATTATTCATAGAGACTGACAAAAAACTATCAGATTAAACAAGGTGGTTTCCCAGATCACCCTAACCAAATATGATATGGTTAAGACCACACAGCAATTGCAACAAGCTGAACATGACTGATAGAACGTAATGCACTGTTCTAATGCTCAATTTTCAATTTCTACTGTACAGTCTAATCAGATAAAATTTCTGTTTTAAGGAATAGTGTTCAATATTTAAGTTTTTTCAAAAGAATATTAAGTGTCTGCATACTGTCTGAATCTAGGGCAGTGGGACTTGGGCTTCATGACCTTCCAAAGTAAGTTTATATACTACACTGCTGATACCATAATTCCTTAGAGGAAGAATCCCAGAATTTAAGAACTTAGTCACCCATAACCCAACTAGAGCATGGCTCACACACCCAGCTAAATTCAAGGTCCAAGCCAGTCTGTGAAATATTTGTCAACTACATGGGAAGGCATAACTTGGAATATCCGGTGCACTACTATAAGAAATAATTATTTCCTATTGCTAGTGCCACTGACAGGAAAAGACTGGTGAGACTCTGGATTTGGACAAAATCACATTGCTTACTTAAGAATACTTCGGGTTTCTATTCACAAAGTCACCAGAAAGAGATGTGAATTTAAATGGGGCTTTGGGCAGAAATAGGCATTAAATTCTTCATAAAGATTTGTGGCCCAAGAATTCCCACTGGGATCTATGACCTGACTTTCCAGATGATTTTAAAAGTATCTGCAACTAGAAAGCACAACATGAGCTTTTGGCAAAAATTGAATAATGCTACTCAGCAGAGACCACTGAGATTTTCGAATCAAAAGCTGCCTGATGCAACTGTTCATCATAGTTCTTTGAAAGATAATTGCTAGCTTTTCATTGAACATTTGTAGAACATGCCTCCACCCTGGAAATACATAAAATAATCCTGAGACAAGTAATAACTAGTAGGTAATATATGGGAAACATTCAAGTACAAAAGGAGCTGATCGGTACAGCTCAATGATAAAATGGAAATGTCATATTCAAGATCATGAAAAATAGAAAAGACTGGGGTAAATTCACCACATACATGAACAGATTGCCTGAAGGGGCATGACAGAGCCCTCTGAGGATCTTGCCCATTACTGTATCTCTGAATCCTATGATCATCTCTTAGTCGGTATAGAACAAGCTGCTGGATTCTCTATTGGGAGTTCTTAGGTGGAGATTTGTCTTGCTGTTTTGAAATTGGCTTTGATATTTTCTGCCATTCATAAACTTTGGTAGAAGGAAGCAGCATCAGCTTTGCACAGTGGGCAGAGCTGTGGGCTCTTAGGTTAAAGATGGAGGAGATACTAAGTTTGATTCCTCAGAGCAGTGTTTGAATATTTACTTGAAATTGATCCTGTTTCGGGGTGCCTGGGTGGCTCAGTGGGTTAAAGCCTCTGACTTTGGCTCAGGTCATGATCTCAGGATCCTGGGATTGAGCCCCGCATCGGGCTCTCTGCTCAGCAGGGAGCCTGCTTCCCCCTCTCTCTCTGCCTGCCTCTCTGCCTACTTGTGATCTCTGTCAAATAAATAAATAAAATCTTTATAAAAAAAAAGATTAAAAAAAATTGTTCCTGTTTCAACAGCCTCGTGGAACGGTAGAATGGTCAGTTATGTGTGCCCATGGTAACTAGACAGTGTTTTAAAATCCTACATGTGCCACTCTTGTTATGGAATTTAAAGAAAGATAGATTGCACTGAAATCCTAAAGACAGACTTTTGAAAATGGCTGTTGACTGATATTTCATAGTAAATTTCATCTAGGCCTTGCTTATCATATGACAGAAGCAACCATAGAGAATGCAATCAAAATTATGAAACAGTAAATTACATATCATGTTGACCTACCTGGTCATATTTCATTTGATAAAGCAATTCACTTCATATTTTTATTTTACTACTTCACCATTTTCCTGCCACAAATAAACAAAAAAAATGGACAGGAAAGTGTACTACATGGACATATCATATTCTTTATCATTCCAACAACTGAAATCTCCTTTAAATTTAGAATGAGCAATTAAAATACCTACTGCTGAATAGGTGGTGGGAAATTTTGAAGGGGATGGGTAACTTTTTTAAAATTTATTTTTTATTCCTTTTTTAAATTTAAATTCAATTAACCAACATATAGTACATTAGTTTCAGATAAAGTTCAATAATTCATCAGTTGCATATAACACCCAGTGCTTATCACATCACGTGTCTTCCTTAATGCTCATCACTCAACTACCCAATCCCCCATCCACCTCCTGTCCAGTACCCCTCAGTTTGTTTTCTATAGTTAAAAATCTCTCATGGTTTGTCTCCCTCACTGATTACTTCCCATTCGGTTTCCCTCTCTTCCTCTATGATCCTCCGTGGTGTTTCTTATATTCCACATATGAGTGAAACCATATGGTAATTGTCTTTCTCTGATTGATTTATTTCACTTAGCATAATACACTCCAGATCCATCCGTGTCGATGTAAATGATAGGTTAAGTATTCATCTTTTCTGATGGCTGAGTAATATTCCATTGTATGTATATATATATATACAACATCTTCTTTATCTATTCATCTGTCGATGGACATCTTGGCCCTTTCCATACTTTGGCTGTTGTGGACATTGCTGCTATGAACATTGGAGTGCATGTGCTCCTTCAGATCATTATATTTGTATCTTTGGGGTAAATACCTAGTAGCATAATTGCTGGGTTGAAGGGTAGCTCTATTTTTAACTTCTTAAGGAATGGGTAACTTGATTAAAATGGTATCTTCACACTAAGGAAGAGAGAAAGTAAAGTATTTTGGAAGCTCCAGTGAAAAATTTTCTGGCATAAAAGTTGAAAGAGGGAGTGAGGGATATTGCTGTGCATTCCTTTATTTATTTCCCTTTTCACAGATTTGTTCTCATTCTTTTCCTGATCCTGCTTCCCTGGAACAATGGTTGCAATTATATGTCTTAGTGGAGTAAACTATTACATACAACATGTGATTTGTAACAAAATATTTGACATATTGATTCTTTTTTGTTTGTTTTTGTTTTTAATTTTTTTTATTTTTTTCAGCATAACAGTATTCATTATTTTTGCACCACACCCAGTGCTCCATGCAATCCGTGCCCTCTACAATACCCACCACCTGGTGCTCCCAACCTCCCACCCCCCACCCCTTCAAAATTCTCAGATCGTTTTTCAGAGTCCATAGTCTCTCATGGTTCACCTCCCCTTCCAATTTCCCTCAACTCCCTTCTCCTCTCCATCTCCCCTTGACGTATTGATTCTTAAAGGAACTTCACTATGGGCTGTTACTTATGTAACCATATTGGGTGAACTGGATGCCATACCTTTACCAAGTGGAAGATACCATTGTGTAACTCTATCTGCCAAATCCTACTATGTCTTTCTGGGGACTGGTATTACTTATTGAACTAATGTACAAACAGTACAGACCAACCAAACCAAACCAACAACAACAATAACAACAAAAAGAGTGTTTGGTGATACATAGGTAATAAGAAAAAATGGGGAGAAAATATGGTGAAACTGAAAAGGTTCACACTGTGAGTTATCACCAACAAGTAGGTAGACATATCTCCACGAGTACACCTCAGCATGAAAATAATATTCTTAGTTACCTTTTTCTGATCTGGTACTAACATATGGCTAATGCTGGGAGCATCATCCCACCTTTTTTCTTTAGGGAAGGGAAGTTGGGCTTATCCTGATTTGTGGTTTAGCATGAGGACTCTATCTGGTTAATCTGGGGAAAGATAAGATGCTGGACCTTCTCATGATTCAACTGACCAATGGCTGGTTCAAGCCACCATTTGAATTACAACATGTGAAAAGTTTCACTATTTTGGTTCTTTTTCAAGTATTCTAAGAGAAATGCTACCACTGAATCGTGAGGGTAGAGGGTCGCTTTGCAGCTGAGCATCTGTTCACTGTGATGGTGAATGTCGATGAGCTGCTCAGACAGCCACCTGGGTGTAATGGGAAGCACAATGCTACTGCACTTGCCCAGTGTGTCAGAACTTGATTTACTTATTCAAATCTATAAATTGTGAATGTGGAAGGAATGGCTACAAGGAATGCTATTTACAATTTACACAGGCCTGAGTGGAGTGGTCTAAAGAGTGGTATGGTGGCGACGTAACACTAATTCTACTTTGAAGCTTCTAAGGAGCCAGTTGTAGGAAGCCTCATGACACACCCAGACTGAGTTGTACTTGAGGCTAGAATATCCCCAACTGACTGTTAGGAGTACACAGTAGTTTTTTGTGCACATGGTAAACTGTAGTTTTGTGTACACATGATACAGCCAACCTGTGCTGAAGCCAGGGTTATACACTGTCAATAGTGTATAAAAGTAATGAGGCCTGATTCACCCAGTTCTCATGTGTCAAAAGTTTAGACCCAGCCTCAGATTATATTTCAAACAAAAATTGCATGCCCTTTTTTCAAAGATTTGTCTATTTATAGGGGGAGAGAAAGAGAGAGAGAGAGCACGTACAAGTGGGGGGAGGAGCAGAGGGAGAGAATCTTCAAGAAGACTCCGTGGGGAGGAGAACCTCATGTGGGGCTTGATCTCATGACTCATGAGATCATGAGATCATAACCTGAGCTGAAACCAAGAGTCAGATTCTCAACCAACTGAGCTATTCAGGCACTCCCAGAATTACATTCTTGAAGACAAGTTATCATAATTAGACTTGATTGATTGAAAAGGCACACTCCCTAGTGCAGAAGTGATTTTTTTATATTAAGGAATAAATATTTAGGCAGCGCTTTCTATGTGCCTGACACTGAACCAGTAACTGGAGTAACAAAGACATTGTAGCAGAAGCTGTGATGTTCCTCTCGTATCCCATGGTGATCACCAAGCATTCATTAGCTCTTTTCAAAGATACCGGCCACAATTGGCAGTCACCATGGGAGATTAATGAAATACAAGAGGACTGAATGTATCCCCAACCCAAGAGAGAACCACAACTGTCAACAATTCCCTAAGAGGACTGCAAGCTCACCCAGGAAGAACTATTGGATGTTTTGATCTCTCTAGAATTTAATGTAGTTACAGAGTGGATTTACAGTTGAAGTGGGAATGCTCTGTCTTTATCTCAGGATGCATGATATCTGTCTTTTCACTCTTGGTCAAGATAAGAGCAGAGGGATGTTATGATGTGCTGTTTGAAGTCTGATACCACCCTGCTGATCCCCAAGGTTAGCTTCTTTACTGATGATTTACCTCTGGGCTAGTTGATTTGAAAACTCTGTCTTAGCTATTTGAGGGGCCATTTGGATCTTTTTCTAGCTGCTCTCTCCAAGTCAAGATTCCTGCTACAGACCATGGCAGTTCAAATCCCAGACCATGTGGTCCGGGTGCACAAAATGTGTAGGCGCATGGAGTTCTGCTGTGGGATTTTTCTCAGATCTGTGATGCTTGCTTGCTCTGTCTCTCTCACTGCAATGTATCCTTTACCTTTAAATGAAAGCCTTATGTGAATGTACTCTGTAGGATCTGGTGGAGCCTTTGAAATATCCAAACTTGGAAAACAATATAAATGCTCCTATAGATCAGTGTTAGAAACCCAAACTATCAAGTACACTTATGGGAAGAATGTCACTGGACAGCATGGCCTCATTCTTGTTCTCTACTGACATGGACACCATGGATAAAATGGGAACATATCCTATTTCCTTATGATAAAACAAATATTTTTAATACAGGATCTTCCTATGGGGGTAAAGAGAATATTACATAATGATACTGAGAAACTGATGTCACTAAAATCTGTGTATGGTATATGAGGTATAATTGTGTCCATAAATTAAATAGGGCACAGAATGTAATAAACCATGTTCTCTATTTACCTCTCCTATCACTTAGGATGGGTGGTAAGGAAAGATCTTTCTATTGAAAGGAATGAAATTGATCCCATAATTTAATTAATAGATGTTGTGTTAAACATTACTTTAACTGATGGGGCTACCTGATGTAACAAAGAGTGTAGACTTATTAATAGAATTAAGTAAAAATAAAATATTTGTAGCTAGTGATTCCTGGGATTAGAAAAGAATTCAGGAGGGCTAATTTGAAGCCACCACCTAATTTGATAACTATGAAAAATAATAGACCAGGAAAAAATGAAATGTGACCATGTCAACAACCATAACAAGATAATTGTCTAAACATGTTACCAGTAGTTAGTAGCAGAAAGCTCCAAGGGTCTCTATCTGCACAATATATGTAGCATGATATATCTGGTCTGTCTTGATTGCTTATTAAAAACAAAAACAAGAACAAACCTGGACTTTATGGGTTTATATGGTAGGGCTAACTGGATGATGGAAGATAGTCATATAGCTGTATAAATGGGGGAATCTCAAATGGAATCAGATTAAATGGTCTTATTTGTGCCAGCATTTTCTCATACATTGTTCAAATCTCTTCTATTGATTTGAAACAAAAAAGAATCCCAATAGAGGAGAAATATAAATTTGGGGAAATTGCATTCAGCAATTCCTTGATCCTTTAGGAAAAGAACATTTCATTTGTTTCAGGGGCTTGCCTCATCATTTGAATCTTTCATAAAGATTGGTGCTGGGTAAAATGTATGATTTCTGTTAAGTCTGCTTTGATAATTCAACCATTTGAGTTAGCACAAAACTGATATTAATAGTATTCTTTCACAATACCACTCAAGAAAAAAATTTAAAATATATAAATATAATACAACTCAAATGGAATCATAATATCGTGAAAATGAATTTTTAGGTTAAAATACACACAAACACAAAAATGAACCCTTTTTCCATGCATATTTTAAGAAAATTTTACAACCTTAAAAAATAGTAAGAAATTTATCCAGTAAACACAATAAAAAGAAATATATAAAACAATTCTAAGTAAGATAAAATTAAAATCCTATAAATATCAGTAAACTCATCCAATCAATTTTAAACTCATACACACAGACACACAGAAATACAAACACCATGCCTCATTGGCCAATAAAGTTCTAAGAGTGAAATGAAGGGTTGGTTTCACATTAGAAAATATATAAATGTAGGGTAGAATGTTATTAAGTTAAAAGAGAAGACTACATGATCATATGAATAAATGCATCACAGATCTTACAGGTCTTTAATAAATTCAACATCTATTTTATGAAAATAATTCTTAGAAAATGAGGGATGGAAGTGCATCTATAAAAAAAAAAGTATTGAAGAAAGCAGAGAGAAAAAAAAAAACAGCCAACAAATAGTTGTAAAGAATTAAAAAGTTTACCTCCAAGATTGGAACGAATCAAAGACGTCCATATTTGCCACTTCTCTTGAAATTATACAGATATTCCTTCTTTTTCTTTTAATTATTTACTTAACTTCTTAAAAATTGAGATGTAATTGACATAGAGCACTGTATTAGTTTTAGGTGTATGAAACTATGATTCAACATCTGCATGTATTGCAAAATGATCACCACAATAAGCTTAGTTAACATCCATCACCACATACAGTTATAAATCTGTTGTTGTTATATTGTGATGAACCTTTTAAGATCTACTCTCAGCAACTTTCTGACATACAGCATAGTACTGTTACTGCTACACAGGTATTCCTGATTAGTACAGTAAAATAAGAAAAAGAAGTTATAAGGATGTGAAATAAAGAAACAAGACTGCTATGCTTTATAAATAACAGGATAGTATATGTTGGAAATTAAAAATAATCTCCAGAATAACTATTAACATTTCTAAAAAGAGAACATTTTAGCAAGTTTGAAAACAGTGTCAAATATTAACTCTCAGAATAAATCTAGGAGAAAGCTGCAAATTTTGAATAACATAAATGGACCTAAAAAGTTTTATCAGTGAAATAATTATAAATTATATAAATAATTCATATATTTAACTCATATATAATGATATAATTATGTCATGGCAAAAATATAATTTAAAATCACATTAAATTTTGGAGAAAAACATGATGATGCTCGTTAAGAAGTCTGATGCCCGAACCTTGCCATGACAATTCCATTGTTGGTTCTGTTCTAGAGGAACCACTGTACATATGATAAAATTGTAAGCATGTTCTGTGAAGCACTATAAAGATAACACATGTTTTTTAAAAACTATTCTACTGTAATGCAATGAATCCATAATTTATTTCTAAGGGATTCTGTACAACACAGTGAATATTATGGATGTGCATGTATATAAATAAATGGATAAATCCTACAAATATAATTTCACAAAAGTAATTGCAGAAAATAATGCTACATTTGGTGGAAACTAATGTGCAAAGATGTACTATATGATAATATATTTTTATATGGATTAAAATATGTGGGGCACCTGGGTGGCTCAGTGGTTAAGCCTCTGCCTTCAGCTCAGGTCATGATCTCAGGGTCCTGGGATCGAGTCCCGCATCGGGCTTTCCCCTCTGCAGGGAGCCTGCTTCTTCCTCTCTCTCTCTCTGCTTGCCTCTCTGCGCACTTGTGATCTCTCTCTGTCAAATAAATAAAATCTTTAAAAAAAAATGTATAGTAACAAAGCATTCATAGGATGGAAATGCAGCAATTTCAGATAATGATTGCCTTTTAGGAAGGTAAGGGAAAAGTAGAACTGGAGGGTGGGGGTCGCCTGGGTGGCTCAGTGGGTTAAAGCCTCTGCCTTCGGCTCAGGTCATGATCCCAGGGTTCTGGGATTGAGCCCCACATCAGGCTCCCTATCAGCCTGCTTCCTCCTCTCTCTCTGCCTGCCTCTCTGCCTACTTATGATCTCTATCTGTCAAATAAATAAATAAAATCTTTAAAAGAACTGGAGGGTGGCATAGTTTTAATAGTATTTGTGTTATTTGGGGTGCCTGAGTGGCTCAATTGATTGGGCTTCTGACTCTTGGTTTTGTCTCAGGTCATGATCTCAGGGTTGTGAGATAGAACCCCTTGTCAGACTCCTGGCTGAGCATGGAGCCTGTTTGGGATTATCTCTCTCCCTCTCCCTCTGCACTCCCACCACTTCCCGGCTCACATGCTCTTTCTCTCTCTCTCAAAAAAGAGTGTTATTTAATTAATTAAAGATACTGAGAGAAAGAAATAAAGCAAATACACCCAAATAATTCATTTTAGTGAAGAGTATATTTTGTATCTGTCATACCATATTTTGATTTCTCATTTTCTTTGGAATAACTTGTGATGAAAAGAAAAAAAATCTTTCTGAATTTATGACTGGAAATGAAAAGCTTCTTAATTTGTTTTTATGGAGACATAGATTGAAAATATTGATCTAATTGTTAACCTATGCTTGGGAATTTTCTCTTACTAGAGTTTTATGATGTTTTTCCCTTCTTTTGAAAATTAGATTTTATTATTTTAGCTCAAAATAACTTATAACTCCACAACATAAAAGTAACCAAAAATAATCATATATGCATAGTATGTATTTCTATATTTAGGATGAATAAAGCCAAAGGTAATGAATCTTTCATTGTTTTCTCTGAGTCTTATGATGGGAAAATAAGAGAACTGAGTGATTGAAATCAAATATTTAAAAAAATGATTGCATTGTTTTTCTTCTTAGAGTATCTTGCTATAGACATTGAGCTATGTGGATGGGCTAGAATGAATTAAAAAAAAAAAAAAAAAGCCTAGCCACAGATTCTGAATATTAGCTTATACTATGTTTCTGACTAACCCATCATTTTTGTATATTTAGTAAGCATTACTTTTCCTGGGCAGAAGCACACAACAACAAAAATGTATATATTGCTGAATTATCAAACAGAAGACCCCTTGGCGAACAACTTCTGTATTCTTATTGCTGAGATTTCTTCCAGCTTTGTGAGTTCTTGCTCCTCCTGTGACTTTGTTGTGTGCTTTACCCTTTGATACCCTGCGGTACTCCAATAGTTTTTTTTTTTTTTTACATTTTTATTGAAATATATTTCACATACTATAAAATTGACCCTTTAAAACTGTACAGGCTGGTGTTTTTTAGAACAATCACAAAACCATTGTGACAAATTAACCTTTGTGGCAATCACCACAAATGTTAATTCTGGAACACTTTCAACTCCTGCACAACACTCCCTCCTCATCCTGCTACCCACCTCCACCCCTGCCCCAGCTACCACTGATCTACCCGCTGTCTCTAGGGATCTGCCTGTTCTGGATGTTTGACGTAGATGAAACTGTACATGTGGTCTCTTGTGACTGTGTTCTTTCCCTTTGTAAGGTGCTTTCAGGGCTCACCCATGTTGTTGTTGCAAGTATTGTGTCAGTTCCTCTTGGTGGTGGTATTGTTTCTCAGGTAATTTTCCATTATAATGATACTGCATTTTGTGTATGTGTCATTTAATAGGCTCTTAGATTGTTTCCAGGTTTTGCCATTATGAATGAGGCTGCCATAAATATACATGTGTAAGTTTTTGTGTGAATGTATATTTTCATTTGTTTTGGGTATATATCCACTTGTGGGATTGCTGGATCACATGGCACATCTATGTTTAGCATTTAGACAAACTGTCATGCGTTTTCCCAAGTATCTGCCCCCCTGTTAGCATCACACAAGCAGTCTCTACGTGCGGGCTCTAATTTCTAAACATCATCAACACTTACTTTTCTACATTTTGAATGTTAGCCCTCCACATGAGTTTGAAGTGATATCGCATTGTGGTTTAGAGCTGCAATTTCCTACTAACTAGTGGTACCAAGCGGCATTTCCTGTTCTTATTGACCAATCTGCCTATCTTCTTTGGAGAGTGTTTTTCTTAACGCACTTATTTAATTATAGTTTCTTGTGACTCCTTTCCATGTTCCTCTAACAAAAGGAATCTGTCTACTGATAAATTCCATAGTGCACAGAATAGTACCTAGCACATGGTTTGTGCCCCCAAAATATTTGTTGAATGAAAAAAATGAATAAATCTGAATATTATCAACACAATGAAAGCATTAATGAGGTTATAATTATCAACGATGGACATTCATGTGCCTGAGTATAACATTGGCTGAAAGTAAGCAGTTGCTGTCATAAACAAATTTACAGGAAATTAAGAATGCAAGCCCTGGAGATTAGGAAGACTACCTCAAGTAGCACTGATAATTTAAAATATGGGAATAAAATTCTCATTTCAAAATTCATCAAAATACAAATAATATGCAACATCTTCCTTGATCTGGACAAGATAGAGTTTATTCTTTGTCTCAGAGCTGAAAAGTAAGCTCAGAAATTTAATTTGTGATACTGCATTTTAACAGTAGTTGAATACATGACTTTGCCTTATGTGACAGTAAACATATTGATAAGAAAATAATGTATATCCAACAATTAGAATAAGCACATGTGAAGTATTGAGGAGACTGAAAAAATACTACACTGAGACTTCCACTATCTTTAAAACATTTTCCTGTATTTCTGCTCTCTAAAAAAGCCTTTCCTTCTCTACAACAGAGTTACTTTTTTTTCTTTGCCCTACACATTACTGTTTTAGATTGTTAATCAGAATGTAAACTCAACCTAGCCAGGTGGTATAATGTGAAATTAATGTGAGAAGAGAGGAATTATACTCAAATAGAATTCCAAAGACTTACAAATTAAATAAATGGACACTTGGGAAATAATAGAGGGAGTCGATTTTAAGATGCTTGGCCAAAAAAATTAAAATGAGTTTACTTAAATGGAACATACATAAATTTGAACTATATAATGGGCTTTCATGACAGGCCAGAAAGCCACTGGTGCAATACCAAGGAGAAAGAATGGCATTTCAGTAAGGACTTCCATTCACTCACTCCTTTGTGAACTCTTCCACATAGTCCTAGTGATTTTCCTTCATTCATGATATTAAATACCAAGATCTTTTTTTAAAGTTTTTTATTTTAATTCTAGTGTACTTAGTATACAGTGTTACATTAATTTCAGGAGTATAATACAGTGATTCTACAATTCTATGAACTACTCAGTGCTCATCATGATAAGTGCACTCTTTAATCTCCTTCACATATTTCACCCTCCCCTCACCCACCCTCACTCCAGTAACCACTGGTTTGTTCTCTGTGAAATACTAGGATCTTTTTTTTTCCTGTTTTTAGAGATATTATTTATTTATTTGACAGAGAGCAAGCGAGAAAGAGAGAGCACAAGTAGGCAGAGTGGCTGACAGAGGGAGAAGCAGACTCTCTGCTGAGCAGGGAGCCCAATGCAGGGTTTGGTCCCAGGACCCCGGGATCATGATCATGAGCCAAAGGCAGGCACTTAACCAACTGAGCCATCCAGGTGCTCCATGAAATATTAAGATCTTATAACAACAATCACTTCTGTATGATTTTGTGGGATTTGGAGTGCTAGTTGGAAGAGCTACAGATGAAATGGTGTCATTAATATCAACAAGGATAAGGGAAGCTCAAGTCAATTAACCAAATCATCAAATGCCATCAGAAACTAGGACTTATCAAAATGACCATCAAGGTGGCATAGAAATTAGCTCAAATGTAATAGTCTAACTCAATGCTTTTCATTGCTTAGTAGATAAATGAATTACCTGTGTATAGTGTTAAAATGTAGATTCAGAGTGAACAGGTCTACATTTCTGATGCATTTCTGAGATTTTGCATTTCTAATAGGTGATGCTCATTTGCTTATCCGTAGGACTACAGATTCACGTATCATGGGTCTCACCCACAGAGGTCTCTTTCTGAAGTTAATGAATCATAATTTCTGAGAAAAAATATTGATAGCAGGTCCTGAAAGTATTGTTTAATGTTATAATGAAAACTTAAACAGCTACTTATCAGGTCCAATAAACAAAATCTAACATTATTCTGTATCCTAATGCTAACATGTACAGTTTCATATTCAGTGGTCCTGACCTCATCCAATTTCCAGAACCAATCAGTTTAGGAGCATTGGTATCTTGAATGAAAGGATAGCAAAGTCCCTGGTATAACCTCCCAAGTTTATAGAATACATTCTCCTGGTCTCCTTTAATGATATCCAATGCTCATTTACTGTGGAAAGAGAAATCTCCAACTTTTAGAGATTACTAGATCTCTGTTTATGTGGGCTTAATCTCTGAGGACCCAGAAGCATAGTCCAGTATTCACAGTGAGGGCCAGCCATGTAGGTGATTAATGTATTTTTATCTGAATTGACTTCACAGTAGGTCCACTGGGTCCCAGAACTCATCATGCAGTTATTTCCCTGGTTCCTGAGTCTAAGATTAGAATTGCTATCCTCAGCAACAGGAACGATTCCCACTATGCTTTTCTAACCTATAAAGTAAGAACTATCATTGTAGAAGACCCAACTGAAAGCTGTTTCACCCCCCACATACTTCCTTGCCAAATAGTGCATCAAAAGCAAGTTTGAGGTAAGGATGAATACCCAACTTTTGTATCAACATGGATGGGACTGGAAGAGATTATGCTGAGGGAAATAAGTCAAGCAGAAGAGAGCCACTTATCATATGGTTTCACTTACTTGTGGAGCATAAGGAATAACACAGAGGACATTGGGAGATGGAGAGGAGAAGTGAGTTGGGGGAAATCGGAGGGGGAGACAAACCATAAGAGACTGTGGACTCAGAGAGACAAACTAAGGGTTTTGGAGGGGGGTGGAGGCGTGATCCTGGTGGTGGGCATTATGGAGGAGATGTATTGCATGGAGCACTGGATGTGGTACATAAACAATGAATTTTGGAACACTGAAAAGAAAATTTAAATTAAATTTAAAAACAAGTTTGAATCCTTAGGGAAACAGCAGAGAGCAGAGCCACAATCAAGTGTTTGAAATCAAGTTCTCAGTTGATATTGTACCAAAAAATGCTGAAAGGTCTTATAAAACGATATAGTGTTATTATGTATGTAATTGGATGGTGAATCTAATTGAAACTGCTAATTCTAGATGTGATATGTTTGCTAGAATAATTTAATACAAGTTTGGCACTGATGTGCAGCTATTGACATGAAGTAACTTTTCTCCATGCTAATTAGATATATGAAATCAAGCAGCTTTCACTAGGAACAGTAGTATGACTACCATTTTCCCCCAAAGGGAGTCCAACTTCAACCTTTTTGCTTTAAACTTGTATAAAGATTTTGTTATGTTGAGACAAGAAATCTGGACAGCACGAAGTAGCAAAGACCCTAAATGTCTTGTTAAGATTCTTGTGTAACTGGGAGCACCTGGGTGGATCAGGTGGTCAGGCAGCAGATTCCTGATTTTGGCTCAGGTCATAGTGCCAGGGTCATGAAATCAAGTCCCGAATTGGGCTCTGCACTCAGCTAGGAGTCTGCTTGTCCCTCTCCCTCTGCTCCTCCCCCTGCTTGTGCTCTCTCCCCCTCTCTCAAATAAATAAATAATAATATCTTTAAAAAAAAAATCATGTGTAACTGATGGCAAAGAGATATTTCACCAAAATAGTTTGTCACATCAGTGAGGGATCTGGGAGTCCAAACCTCTAAGGACAAGATATTGCTTATAAACTGATGGAAAAGTTACTCTACTTTTAGCACTTCACCACTAAGGATGAGAAATAGCCTTTGATGGGTCACACAATCATTTGTGTGTGTCTCTGTGTGTGTGTGTATTTACTTCATGGTTATTCCCTAAACTCAGTTGATGCGTACAAACAGCACACCAAAAATTAAAAGTCCAAAATGTGATATATAGAGAAATAGACTGAGGTTACAACATACCTCTACTGATTCTTGGTCTGTTCTAATGCTCTGGCTAAATTGGCAAAGATTATTAAGAAGCAAAATTGGAGGATGTTTGAAAACAAATTTTGAGGAAGCTTTTGTGAGAGAAAATCTCCAAGTACCCCAGATCCAGAGGATATCATTTCTTATGTGAATGCCACAGAAGTCTTCCATAGCAGAAAGTCTCCTTAAATAACCAGAATGCACAGTAACCAATTCTGTACCTGTCAAGCATCAATCTTCCAAGAGTGATTATTTTGGGGACTCACAAACCAAACTATTAATGTATCAAGGACACAGATCATGCAAGAGTTTAATAATGTGGAGTCCAGGGGCACCTGGGTGGCTCAGTGGGTTAAAGCCTCTGCCTTCGGCTCAGGTCATGATCCAGGGTTCTGGGATCGAGCCCCGCCTCGGGCTCTCTGCTCAGCAGGGAGCCTGCTTCCTCCTCTCTCTCTGCCTGCTTCTCTGCCTACTTATGATCTCTCTGTCAAATAAATAAATTAATTAAATCTTTAAAAAAAATAATGTGGAGTCCCTTTATGAGTCTAACCTGCTGCCACCAGTACTGAATGCTTGATTTGCCTTGAAGCATCTTTGCCTCAAGTTCCAATATGTTACCTCACCAGGAAAAGACTAGCCAGTTATCTCTTGGAGTAATATTTATAATGGACTCCATTTTAGGCAGAACTCTTCAGTTACAACTCACAATTACATATACACCAAATAGAATTTATCAGCTTGTGACACTGAAAATTCTGTGGATAAACCTAATGTTAAGTATATCTGATTCCAAGTGCTCATGCAATGTCATGAGATATTTATATATTTTTCTCTCACAGTTCTTTATTGATTTTATTGATTTCACTTTCAGTCATCTCTTCTTTAGAGAGAACTAAAAATGCTCAGTGCAACTTACATAGTATTTAAAGTTGAAGATCACTGAGACCGTTCTTCTATTGCATCAATGTTTTATGATTTGTTTGTTTGTTTGTTTGTTTGTTTTTAATGGCTGAATTTTCTTGCTTGTATCATGTTTCTACCCCAGAGTAAAATTCTATCCAGAAAAATGTGATTCCTTGATGGGCAAGCCTGAGAGGATCCATCATTATAAGAGTGAATATGTAGTCAACTGGTTGGTAAGCCTGACAAAACCACTGTTGTTGGGGAAGAGCAGTTATAAAATGAAAAAAACATCAGCCAAAAAATGGAATTGCAAACATTAGAAATAGAGGAAGCAATTATTGGTCCATACTGGTACAGAAACTTATTTTCTGTTTAGATTTGCATCCTCAATCTGCTTTTCCTCAGAAATGACTTCAAGCTTACTAGAATCCTTAGGTAATGTTCTCATATTTTATATAACATTGCTTTTGAGTTAGGTATCCAGTTAAATGAAAGTAATTGAAGTAATAAATCAGTGAAGAAGACAAGGATACTATCAATCACTCTCATCCAAAGTAGCTAGCCTCATAACACAGAAATTGCCCATTTGGATATTATCCCTAGTGAGTTTAGGATGCAGTCCTATAAGATGCAGTTTAGGAGTTGGAACCAATGATCAGTGTATGGTTATATCTCTCTTGCCAGCTGGAATGTGAGAGCTTGGGAAATTAAGGTTATAGTTGCAGTTGGTACCGATAATGATTATACCTAATGACCACATGATATTTTGTTTCTTCTCTGTTTTATCTCTGTTGATTTAAGTCATGGATCAGCAAACTATATCTCTAGAGCCAAATCCAGCCATCTGCTTTTTTTGTAAATAAAATTTTATTGGAGCTCCACCACACTCATTCATTTACACGTTGACTGCTTTTTGCCTCACTACAACCCTGTTAAGTGGTGACAGAGACTATGTGGCCTGCAAAGCCTAGCATGTTTACTATCTGAATATTTACAGAAAAATTTTGCCAGACCCTGGTTCAAATATTTATATAGTCAAAGAATGAGTGTACCCCATGAATCTTTAATTATTCCATTAATGTGGAATCCAGGAATACCATATAGACTTTCTGAACATGATCACAAAGGATTATATTGTTTTCCGTGGTAACTAACTAAATGTCAAGGACAATGAAAATTTCAATTACACACTAGGAACCAGAAAAGGTACTGAGAAAATCCAGGGAACCTCAAATGGAGATTAGCAAAGATCAGTAGTAGAGTTTAATTGAAGGTAACTGCAGTTCTATAGAGGAGGGCTTCTGAAATCTCAGATATGCACAGATCATGGAAAGGGAAAACTCACAAGAGCATAACACACCAGTGATGTGAGAAGTAGGCCAAAACAAAGTGTATATGGAATAGGCATGGAGGAGGAAAGTCATAAGTCTCAGCTACATGCTACTTTCTCAATAGGTTGAAAATTATGTCTATCTATGGTTTATCATCAATGTTCCTTTTGACAAAAATACTAACAAATTTTTTTTTCTGTTTCCTGACCTCACACTAGCATGTCTCTGTAGTAGTAATTATTAAATTCATTATTCATTTCAAAAAATTAGAATATAGACACAAGGCCATAATATCACTAAGGGAAACATGGATAACTCCTGCACCAGAAGACTTCTTTATCCTACCTGGGAAAGTTTTTTTTTTTTTTTTTTTTTTGATTATGCCTAGAAATTTGTATTATATTCAAGTTCGGCTTTTTTAGAATTCTATCAGTGAAAATAGAGTATGGGTCTGTGAATCAAGAAGCCAGTAGGTGGATTCTGATAGCAATAACATTTATTAGCAAAACTCTATCTTCTTCCCTCCTGATAATCGTTTAATTTTTGTGGAACTGCTTGTCCCCTGTGTTCACTAGCTTGTCTCCCTACTCACTCTGCCCCCCATCCCCAGGCTTAATTTTTATAAGAAGAACTCAACTTTTGTTAGGTGACCTGAAGTAAAGCAAGGATCGAAATCATTTAGCGGTATGTCCTAGAAAATAACCCATACATTATTTTTCCCCCCAGATATCAAAGATTTTTATTTAATTCATTAATTAATCAGGAATCCAATGAAATTTTTTAAAGGAGGGGGGGAAAGCTAACAGTAGTTCAAACGCTAATCCCAAAGAGCAGACACAGATACAGACAATTAGGAATGCTAAAATCAATTAACAAATTCACACAAAACTGACCAATATCCACAAGACAAAAATCAATTGTATGTCCATTGGACAAAATTAATTTACATTTCTATTGACAAGAATAATTTTCAATCCTGCCAATTTTATTTAATTTACAATGTTGCGAAGTGGCTCAAAGACAATAAAAAGCAAAGATTAATTTATAGTCAGATTAACTCAGAGGATATACTAGACAGTAGTTAATATTCCACTGACAATGCCACCAGCAAGCCTTTGTCCACTTTAACATCCTTCACATTTTTCCTGACCTTTCAAAAGGGGAGAAAAACTGGCTTTTGAGCTACGTAAATCCACATTTAACCCCCACATTCTTTTTTTTTCCCCAAAATACCATTGTTTATTTTTTTATTTTATAAACATATATTTTTATCCCCAGGGGTACAGGTCTGTGAATCGCCAGGTTTACACACTTCACAGCACTCACCATAGCACATACCCTCCCCAATATCCATAACCCCACCCCCCCTCTCCCAACCCCCCTCCCCCCATCAACCCTCAGTTTGTTTTGTGAGATTAAGAGTCACTTATGGTTTGTCTCCCTCCCAATTCCACCTTGTTTCATTTACTCTTCTCCTACCCCCTAAACCCCCCATGTTGCATCTCCTCTCCGTCATATCAGGGAGATCATATGATAGTTGTCTTTCTCCGATTGACTTATTTCGCTAAGCATGATACCCTCTAGTTCCATCCACGTCATCACAAATGGCAAGATTTCATTTCTTTTGATGGCTGCATAGTATTCCATTGTGTATATATACCACATCTTCTTTATCCATTCGTCTGTTGATGGACATCTAGATTCTTTCCATAGTTTGGCTATTGTAGACATTGCTGGTATAAACATTTGGGTGCACGTGCCTCTTCGGATCACTACGTTTGTATCTTTAGGGTAAATACCCAGCAGTGCAATTGCTGGGTCATAGGGTAGTTCTATTTTCAACATTTTGAGGAACCCCCATGCGGTTTTCCAGAGTGGTTGCACCAGCTTGCATTCCCACCAACAGTGTAGGAGGGTTCCCCTTCCTCTGCATCCTCGCCAGCATCTGTCATTTCCTGACTTGTTAATTTTAGCCATTCTGACTGGTGTGAGGTGATATCTCATTGTGGTTTTGATTTGTATTTCCCTGATGCCGAGTGATGTGGAGCACTTTTTCATGTGTCTGTTGGCCATCTGGATGTCTTCTTTGCAGAAATGTCTGTTCATGTCCTCTGCCCATTTCTTGATTGGATTATTTGTTCTTTGGGTGTTGAGTTTGATAAGTTCTTTATAGATTTTGGACACTAGCCCTTTATCTGATATGTCATTTGCAAATATCTTCTCCCATTCTGTCAGTTGTCTTTTGGTTTTGTTCACTGTTTCCTTTGCTGTGCAAAAGCTTTTGATCTTGATAAAATCCCAGTAGTTCATTTTTGCCCTTGCTTCCCTTG
Source organism: Lutra lutra (assembly GCF_902655055.1). Taxonomy (NCBI): domain Eukaryota; kingdom Metazoa; phylum Chordata; class Mammalia; order Carnivora; family Mustelidae; genus Lutra; species Lutra lutra. The sequence goes on along the minus strand of NC_062283.1, from coordinate 125,343,137 downwards.
CCTTTGGTGATGTTCCTAGGAAGATGTTGCTGCGGCTGAGGTCGAAGAGGTTGTTGCCTGTGTTCTCCTCAAGGATTTGGATGGATTCCTTTCTCACATTGAGATCCTTCATCCATTTTGAGTCTATTTTCATGTGTGGTGTAAGGAAATGATCCAATTTCATTTTTCTGCATGTGGCTGTCCAATTTGCCCAACACCATTTATTGAAGAGGCTGTCTTTTCTCCATTGGACATTCTTTCCTGCTTTGTCGAAGATGAGTTGACCATAGAGTCGAGGGTCTATTTCTGGGCTCTCTATTCTGTTCCATTGATCTATGTGTCTGTTTTTGTGCCAGTACCATGTTGTCTTGATGATGACAGCTTTGTAATAGAGCTTGAAGTCCGGAATTGTGATGCCACCAACTTTGGCTTTCTTTTTCAATATTCCTTTGGCTATTCGAGGTCTTTTCTGGTTCCATATAAATTTTAGGATTATTTGTTCCATTTCTTTGAAAAAAAATGGATGGTACTTTGATAGGAATTGCATTAAATGTGTAGATTGCTTTAGGAAGCATAGACATTTTCACAATATTTATTCTTCCAATCCAGGAGCATGGAACATTTTTCCATTTATTTGGGTCTTCCTCAATTTCCTTTATGAGTACTTTATAGTTTTCTGTGTATAGATTCTTAGTTTCTTTGCTTAGGTTTATTCCTAGGTATCTTACAGTTTTGGGGGCAATTTTAAATGGGATGGACTCCTTAATTTCTCTTTCTTCTGTCTTGTTGTTGGTGTAGAGAAATGCAACTGATTTCTGTGCATTGATTTTATATCCTGACACTTTACTGAATTCCTGTACAAGTTCTAGCAGTTTTGGAGTGGAGTCTTTTGGGTTTTCCACATATAGTATCATGTCATCTGCGAAGAGTGATAGTTTGACTTCTTCTTTGCCAATTTGGATGCCTTTTATTTCCTTTTGTTGTCTGATTGCTGAGGCTAGGACTTCTAGTACTATGTTGAATAGCAGTGGTGATATCGGACATCCCTGCTGTGTTCCTGACCTTAGTGGAGAAGCTTTCAGTTTTTATCCATTGAGAATGATATTTGTGGTGGGTTTTTCATAGATGGCTTTGATAATATTGAGGTATGTGCCATCTATCCCTACACTTTGAAGAGTTTTGATCAGGAAGGGATGCGATACTGTGTCAAATGCTTTTTCAGCATCTATGGAGAGTATCATATGATTCTTGTTCTTTCTTTTATTAATGTGTTGTATCACATTGATTGATTTGCGGATGTTAAACCAACCTTGCCGCCCTGGAATAAATCCCACTTGGTCGTGGTGAATAATCCTTTTAATGTACTTTTGAATCCTATTGGCTAGTATTTTGGCGAGAATTTTTGCATCTGTGTTCATCAAGGATATTGGTCTGTAGTTCTCTTTTTTCATGGGATCCTTGTCTGGTTTTGGGATCAAGGTGATGCTGGCCTCATAAAATGAGTTTGGAAGTTTTCCTTCCATTTCTATTTTTTGGAACAGTTTCAGGAGAATAGGAATTAGTTCTTCTTTAAATGTTTGGTAGAATTCCCCCGGGAAGCCATCTGGCCCTGGGCTTTTGTTTGTTTGGAGATTTTTGATGACTGTTTCAATCTCCTTACTGGTTATGGGTCTGTTGAGGCTTTCCATTTCTTCCTGGTTCAGTTGTGGTAGTTTATATGTCTCTAGGAATGCATCCATTTCTTCCAGATTGTCAAATTTGTTGGCGTAGAGTTGCTCATAGTATGTTCTCATAATCGTCTGTATTTCTTTGGTGTTTGTTGTGATCTCTCCTCTTTCATTCATGATTTTATTTATTTGGGTCCTTTCTCTTTTCTTTTTGTTAAGTCTGGGCAGGTGTTTATCGATCTTATTAATTCTCAAAAACCAGCTCCTAGTTTCGTTGATTTGTTCTATTGTTTTTTTGGTTTCTATTTCATTGATTTCTGCTCTGATCTTTATGATTTTTCTTCTCCTGCTGGGTTTAGGGTTTCTTTCTTGTTCTTTCCCAGCTCCTTTAGGTGTAGGGTTAGGTTGTGTACCTGAGACCTTTCTTGTTTCTTGAGAAAGGCTTGTACCGCTATATATTTTCCTCTCAGGACTGCCTTTGTTGTGTCCCACACATTCTGAACCGTTGTGTTTTCATTATCATTTGTTTCCATAAATTTTTTCAATTCTTCTTTAATTTCCTGGTTGACCCATTCATTCTTTAGAAGGATGCTGTTTAGTCTCCATGTATTTGGGTTCTTTCCAAATTTCCTCTTGTGATTGAGTTCTAGCTTCAGAGCATTGTGGTCTGAAAATATGCAGGGAATGATCCCAATCTTTTGATACCGGTTGAGACTTGATTTAGGACCAAGAATGTGATCCATTCTGGAGAATGTTCCATGTGCACTAGAGAAGAATGTGTATTCTGTTGCTTTGGGATGAAATGTTCTGAATATATCTGTGATGTCCATCTGGTCCAGTGCATCATTTAAGGCCTTTATTTCCTTGTTGATCTTTTGCTTGGATGATCTGTCCATTTCAGTGAGGGGAGTGTTAAAATCCCCTACTATTATTGTATTATTGTCGATATGTCTCTTTGATTTTGTTATTAATTGGTTTATATAGTTGGCTACTCCCATGTTAGGGGCATAGATATTTAAAATTGTTAGATATTCTTGTTGGACAGTTCCTTTGAGTATGATATAGTGTCCTTCCTCATCTCTTATTATAGTCTTTGGCTTAAAATCTAATTGATCTGATATAAGGATTGCCACTCCTGCTTTCTTCTGATGTCCATTAGCATGGTAAATTCTTTCCCACCCCCTCACTATAAACCTGGAGGTGTCTTCGGGTTTAAGATGAGTTTCTTGTAGGCAATATATAGATGGATTTTGTTTTTTTATCCATTCTGATACCCTGTGTCTTTTGATTGGGGCATTTAGCCTATTAACATTCAGGGTAAGTATTGAGAGATATGAATTTAGTGCCATTGTATTGCCTGTAAGGTGACTGTTATTGTATATTGTCTATGTTTCTTTCTGATCTACTACTTTTAGGGTCTCTCTTTGCTTAGAGGACCCCTTTCAATATTTCCCGTAGAGCTGGTTTGGTATTTGCAAATTCTTTCAGTTTTTGTTTGTCCTGGAAGCTTTTAATCTCTCCTTCTATTTTCAATGATAGCCTAGCTGGATATAGTATTCTTGGCTGCAGTTTTTCTCGTTTAGTACTCTGAATATATCATGCCAGCTCTTTCTGGCCTGCCAGGTCTCTGTGGATAAGTCTGCTGCCAATCTAATATTTTTACCATTGTACGTTACAGACTTCTTTTCCCAGGCTGCTTTCAGGATCTTTTCTTTGTCACTAAGACTTGTAAATTTTACTATTAGGTGATGGGGTGTGGACCTATTCTTATTGATTTTGAGGGGGTTTCTCTGAACCTCCTGGATTTTGATGCTTGTTCCCTTTGCCATATTGGGGAAATTCTCTCCAATAATTCTCTCCAACATACCTTCTGCTCCCCTCTCTGTTTCCTCTTCTTCTGGAATCCCAATTATTCTAATGTTGTTTCGTCTTATGGTGTCACTTATCTCTCGAATTCTCCCCTCGTGGTCCAGTAGCTGTTTGTCCCTCTTTTGTTCAGCTTCTTTATTCTCTGTCATTTGGTCTTCTATAATGCTAATTCTTTCTTCTGCCTCATTTATTCTAGCAGTGAGAGTCTCCATTTTTGATTGCACCTCATTAATAGCTTTTTTGATTTCAACTTGGTTAGATTTTAGTTCTTTTATTTCTCCAGAAAGGGCTTTTATATATCCCGAGAGGGTTGCTTTAATATCTTCCATGCCTTTTTCAAGCCTGGCTAGAACCTTGAGAATCGTCATTCTGAACTCTAGATCTGACATATTACCGATGTCTGTACTGATTAGGTCCCTAGCCTTTGGTACTGCTTCTTGTTCTCTTTTTTTGTGGTGAATTTTTCCGCCTTGTCATTTTGTCCAGATAAGAGTATATGAATGAGCAAGTAAAATACTAAAAGGGTGGCAACAACCCCAGGAAAATATGCTTTAGCCAAATCAGAAGAGATCCCAAATCGTGACGGGAGAGAAAGGGGATAAAAAGGGGCTCAGAAAAAAAAAAAGAAACTATTAAAAAAAGAAAGCCGATAAAAAAAAATATAAAAAGGAAAAAATATATATATATATTAGATAAACTATTTTTAAAAACGTTAAAAAAGAAAACGGTAAAAGTTAAAAAAATTTAGCAGAAGAAGAGAGAAAAAAATTGAAAAAAAAAATTAAATTAACTGCAAGGCTAAAGAATCATGGGGAGAAAGCCATGAGTTCCATGCTTTGCTTTCTTCTCCTCTGGAATTCCGCCGCTCTCCTTGGTATTGAAACTGCACTCCTTGGTAGGTGAACTTTGTCCTGGCTGGGTTTCTCCTTGATCCTTGGGGGAGGGGCCTGTTGTAGTGATTCTCAAGCATCTTTGTCCCAGGCGGATTTGCACCGCCCTTACCCGGGGCCGGGCTGAGTAATCTGCTCAGGTTTGCTGGGTTTGCTTTCGGGAGCTTTTGTTCCCTGAGCACTTTCCGTAGAGTTCTGGAAGACGGGAATGAAGATGGCGGCCTCTCGGTCTCCGGCCCGGAGGAGCCGAGAGCCCGGGGCCCCACTCCTCAGTGCGCCCTCAGAGAACAGCGCTCAATTACTCCCGTCACCCTGGCCTCTGGCCGCGCTCCAAGCTGACCGAGCCTGCGACCGGTTCAAGGTAACCCCGAGTTTAGAGCTCACTCCTCGGCTCTGTCTCTGTAACCGGCTTCCCTGTTCTAATACCGGTAAGGTCTGCGACACTCAGACACCCCCGATCCTTCTGTGACCCTGCGGGACCTGAGGCCGCACTGACCCCGCCTGGGTTTCACCCCAGTTACGCCTCTGGAGCGATGTCCCTCAGCGGAACAGACTTTTAAAAGTCCTGATTTTGTGTTCAGTTGCTCCACTGCTCGCTGGGAGCCGGCCCCTCCCCCCGCGGTCTATCTTCCCGTTGCTTCACTTCTCTGCCAGTCCTACCTTTCAGATAGTGGTTGATTTTCTGTTTCTAGAATTGCTGTTCTTCTTCTCTTCAATCTCCCATAGGATTTGTAGGTGTTTGCAATCTTTAGATAAGCTATTTAGCTGATCTCCCGCTACCCGAAGTAGTCTCAGCCTGCTACTTCTCCACCATCTTCTAACCCCCACATTCTTATTGGAAAGATCTACAGAGCTAAACTGCTCCTTGCCTTTAATGAAAGTTTGTTATCCAGATTTTCCTGCAAACTTGTGAAGTTTACACTTTCACTGTAGTATCTATTTATCCTTTATACTTTTTTAATTTGGAAGTTAGCTTGATTTAATTTCTGATACTTATAACCCTAACTGAGCCATAAAAATATATGTACAAATCAGATAGTGCCCTTGTCTTTAAAGAGGTCACATTCCAGTTGTGGAATACTTAAATTCCATCATACCATTAATTTATAATTTTACCAAGTAATTAAAACCTAATAACTGGGGAATATTTATTTATGCATCCATTCAAGGGCATGGCTAAATTACACCTTCATTATTTAGTTAAGAACGTCAATTTGCTTACTTTAGGCTAGGTTGCCAAACACTGCGATAAGCACTAAAATTTAAATGTAAAAATAAATAAATAATAAATGAATAAATAAATAAATATCAATTAACTCTATCTTTAAAATGTTTATATCATGAAAAATAGAGATGTGATTCAACATTCACATTGAAGTGATAAATGCTATGAGAATATAACACTACTATTGAAGTACAGAAGGTAGTATATGTCAGCAAGAAGGGTGAAGAAGGATTTTCTAGGAAAGATTTTGATCTTTTTTCCAAACAATGCATAAAGTACAGCTAGACAGTAAGGCAGGAAGCATGACAGTCCAAGACAAAAGAATTTTATTATTAAAGAATTTGATTAAGTTAGAGAATTAAAAACAGGCTGGAAGGGATTAAGCCTGCTCTTATTACTCTTAACACATTCATGTTTAAAAATTTAAAAGAATCTTTCAAAAGTGATGTCTGAAAATTCATTTCCTGAATTACATTTTATGAATTCTAAATTTATTTTTTGATTACCAACTAAATTGTTCTGTAATATGAGAGACTCCTTGTTTTTAGGTAAGGGCATGACTAAATTATACACACGCACACACACACACACACACACAGGTGACCCCAGAACAACACAGGCATTTGAGTGCCAACACCTGCACAATCAACACCTACACAACACCTGCAAATTCACATAAAACTTTTGATTCCCCAAAATCTTGATCACTAACAGCCTACTATTGATCAGAAGCCTTACCAATAAAAGAAACAATTGACACATATTGATATGTTATATGTATTACAGACTGTACTCTTATCATAAAAGAAGCTACCAAAAAAAATGCTGTTAAGAAAATCATAAGGAAGGGACGCCTGGGTGGCTCAGTTGGTTAAGCAGCTGCCTTCAGCTCAGGTCATGATCCCAGCGTCCTGGGATCGAGTCCCGCATCGGGCTCCTTGCTCGTCGGGGAACCTGCTTCTCCCTCTGCCTCTGCCTGCCATTCTGTCTGCCTGTGCTCGCTCTCTCTCCCTCGCTCTCTCTGACAAATAAATAAATAAAATCTTTAAAAAAAAAAAAAGAAAATCATAAGGAAGAGAAAATACATTTACAGAACTGTGCTGTATTTTATTGAAAAAAAAGATCTGTGTATAAATGGACCTGCTCAGTTCAAACCTGTGTTGATCAAAGGTCAACTATATATTAAACCATGAGATAAATAGCCATTAATTGTAATCCAGTTGTGTCAATCATGTAGAAGAAGTTCAATCTAAAAGTTGTAGGTTAATTGGTAGCATAAATTATTGGTACTGTAATCAAATGTTTCTTTTCTTATTCTTTATTTACTTAAAAGCAAACCTTCATTGCTTTGTGTTGCATATTCATATCTTTTGAGTATTTCTGTTGAATAATTATGTGCTACATTTTATGTTTTATTCAATATATCTGCTAAGACCGAAAGAGATTTTTACAGTTTTCTGTCAAATTTATATTGAGATCTTACTCTTCTTTATGCATTGTATTGTTGTGAACATTAATAAAGGAGGTCTGTATAGGAATTACTTGTAAAAAGTAAATTTTTCTTAAAATGCCATCTTATCTAGTCCTTTTGAAATCATGACTGTTTGGTATTTTTGTCTTTTGAGGGAGGTGGCTTTTCATATTTTTGATAGAATTAGAAATTTAAATTTTCCCAATCATTTTGAGTTTCCATTATAAGCTCTGTTAGTGGCTAATGAGTTGTCTGTTTATCTAACAATTTCAATCTATGGAAGTTGCAATCATCATAGGAAATTTGATTATTTTTGTTCTACACCAGGAAACTAAGATGATAAAGAAGCATCTATAAGTATTATAAGATTTTTAAAGTCCTTCACTTATTTAAGGAATTATTTTTGAGTGTCTATTTTTAGCTTTACAATTTAAAGCCTATTATTAGAAATTGTGAACTAAATTGGATCACTTGATGAAATGAGAAGCTCCTTGATATTTCTATACCATTCCTTAAGAGAGTATCTGAATCAAAGTAAGCACTTAGTAAATACCTACCAAACCATCAGTTGAATAATGGTGATGATTCTCTCGATTTATACTGTTTCAATCCTCAGTGAACCCCAGCTCTCAATTGATTATTGGTTGTTATATGTTAATATAGAAAGAAGATGAAAATTACCTTCCTGCTGGCAGCATCTTCTCAGTTGATTCTATTTTACTAATTAATGTTCTTGGTTTGAAGGATCATTACCTCTTTTGCTCACTGTCATCTACCTGTAAGTGTGCATTATCTTTTTCTTTATTTGGTTTGTAACTTAAGGCAAAGAAAACAAAAGCACAAAAGCTCATCTAATTTCCATAGTCTCAAATATCTTTAGCTAAAAGAGTCTATCTTCTTTGTAAATTTAGTGTCTACATGAACCAATAATTTGGACTATTGATTATTTACTTCCATTTGGTGATCAGGGCTGAGTTTCATTTTCTCTTGAGGCTTATATTATTATAATTTAGATAAAGAAGGATGGAAAGGAAACAGCTCTCTTGTAATCTCATATGTCCTGGAGAACATGTGTCTAAGGGAAGAAATGAATGTGAACAGCAATGTTAGACATTTCATTAAATTTAGTTTCTGAGGGAGCAATTCTTAAAATATGGTTTGGAGACCTACGACGTTCTCTGAGATTTTTTGGAAGATTTCCAAGGTTAAAATTATTTTCAAAAATAAGCCTAAATTTTTATTTGCCTTTTCAGTTTCACTCTTTTAATTTGCCTTCTCTCACGAGTGTAGAGTTTTCCAGAGACTACAGGATGTAAGAAATCACAATAGGTAAAATGTAGAAACAAATAGAGATTCCAGATGTCTTCTCTTTAGATACACATTAAAAAGAATTTCAAAAACATAAAACAATGCTGTTTTTCTCATAATTATTTTCTGGAAAATATTTCCATTTTTCATTTAGAAATGTTATTTTTATTAACATGCAGTAAGTTTATTATTATTTCAAATAAATGAATAAATAAATAAAATAATAGTTTGAAAAGCCCGTTTTAATTTCTTTCCTTTTTTTAAAAAAAAGATTTTATTTGTCAGAGAGAGAAAAAGCACAAGCTGGGGGAGTGACAGGCAGAGGGAGAAGCAGGCTTCCTGCTGCATCAAGTCTGATGCAGGACTTGATCCCAGGACCCTGGGATCATGACCAGAGCCGGAGGCAGACGCTTAATCAACTGAGCCTCCCAGGCGCCTCTCCATTTTAATTTCTAAATCATTAACTATCAATAGATATAACACACATGAACAAAGGCTCCTTCCTTCTTGAGTAGTTTCTACATGTGTAATAGGGTCTAAAAAATAGAGAATTGCTGCCCAGAAGTTGGCAAGCAAGAGATACAGTCTTGAGTGTGGGAACAGAAAAAAAAAAAAAAAAAGTCAGAATAGCCTATCAGAAACCCAAGGGTATGTAGTTTAAATTACTTCAAAAAATGACCAACCTCAAACTTCTTATTCTGCAAGATTTTCATGTATGGTATTGTATACACAAAGGCCCCCTCTCCCCCACCACCTCAAATGCCTGTACTGTCATTACACTTTTCCTGTTGAAAGTCCCTCCTTTATTTTCCACTAAGAAATAATATTATTCTTGGGGAAATGGGAGTCATGCAGGTTTAGGTTAAAACAGATTGAAACAGAATGTCACCATCTTGGGTATGCGGGAGGGAAGATGTTAGGGAGCAAGGCCTAGAGGGAGTCAATAAAGGAGCCATTTAAGCTTTAAAAACTCCAGGTGTTTTCCTCAAATTTTGAAGTAGGGAGTGAAGTTACTTGAAAAACACTTGGCACTAAAATTATGTAAGTACTTTTAATGTAATATAATTAAATTTTATATTTCACTTAAAAATTTTTTTTAAAGATTTTATTTATTTATTTGACAGAGAGAGATCACAAGCAGGCAGAGAGGCAGGCAGAGAGACAGGAGGAAGCAGGCTCCCTGATGAGCAGAGAGCCCGATGCGGGACTCGATCCCAGGACTCCGAGATCATGACCTGAGCCGAAGGCAGTGGCTTAACCCACTGAGCCACCCAGGCGCCCCTCACTTAAAATTTTGAAACAGAAAGTTTTACCGCTTCTATAGTATTTTTATGGGCTATTTTAAGACTTCAGCATTTCTGCTTGTTGCCATCTACTTGAAATATCCTAATTTGTATTGCTCATTATTGAATTTTGCTTTAGCTTCACATATTTATGTACTATGAAAAGGTCATGCATATTATGACAGCTTGAATGTAAACTATTTCTCTAGCTAGTAAAGTGGAATGATTGTGCTAAAGAAATAGAAAATTTTGGATGCATTCTTGGAAAATAAAGTGCATTTAAATTTCACATGTGATTTATCATCCATTAACTTGAACCTTGAATTTTTAGAGAAGACAGTTTGCTAATGGGATAATAAAGCTTTCTACATTAGTTTTGCCAACATCAATGTAAAGACATTTTAAATAATATTAATCAACTTCTTGGGACTTTTTTTTTTTTTTAGGTGAAATGATCTATTGTCTTTATTCTTTTTTTCTTTTCTTAAATGCCATTTAATTTTTTTTAATGTTCCAAAATTCATTGTTTTGCGAGACTTTTTTAAGGGAGAAGTGCTCTAGCATGATTCATTAGCCAAGCTGTTCTTCTTCACTTCCTGTGGAGCTGTAGGACATGATTGTGAAGGTATGGTGCCACCTACCACTTAGCACAGAAATCACAAGGAATTCTGTGAAGAGTACTCACTGTAGTAATGCACTGTGCACCCTACACTATTGCTAGTTATAGTGAGAGGTGGCCCCTTATTATATGCATGTGTATATGCATGTAAGGTAGATGAATTTATTTATGTATATAAAATAGCATTAAACAAAGTATCATGTACATACATACCCATTACTCTATTGATTTTTGGCATAATCTAATTTTTCACCCTTGTTAAGCCTCCAATTTTGAGAATTTGGCTAGTATTGTTTGTTCACTATTCCACTTGGTATTTCTCCCAAGGAAGAAAAACAGTCAGTCCTGCTATTCCTTGAAAATCTACCATTATTTTTCCACAATTGGAGGCACTTATGTCATAGCCATCTTGGAGAATTCATTTAAGTCTCCCACAGAGCCATGCACACAATATTAATTTACCTAAGAGTAAAGCTTGCAGCATGTCATTGACTCCTCTTGGGATTTAAGCCTGCCACTACATTCACTATGATTGTTGTGGTGAGATCAAGATCCCCTGAAATAATTTCTCCCAGCTTCAAAGCTCTTCCATCACTCAAAAATATACAGAGGAAGGAAAAACAAAGAGACAAACAAAACCCCAAACACTCTCTTCTGGATTGGTTTGAAGCATTAAGTTCTTGATGAATTGATACCACAATAGCTCTCGTTAAGTAGAAATACATCCTTCTTAATGGTCAAAAACATGACTGAAACTTTAATAAAAGTTTTATAAGAACAGTAGACTGTAAGGAGCCTGCTTAGGCATTTTTTTTCATCTTATTACTTCCCTTAAAGAATTGTTTGTTTAAAACCTCACCACATCATGAGATAATTGAACACTGAAGGCACTGACTTCAGCTTAAATGTTGCTTGGCATTTCTGTCTGTGGCACACAGCGAATTGGAAACAAGTAAAGGCTTATTTGAACTTACTCCCAAGGACTTATAAACATGGTTGTTTCACAAACTTTTCCTAAGAAGTCACGATGAGGGATGAGCCTATGAAGATGGCAATTATTGAAAAACAGTTTGTTTTGAGTCCTAGGTAGAATGAACAACTGAGGAAGAATAAAGAGCTCTCATACATATGACAGACCAGACTTTCTCTTTACGCATAAATATGGGAATGGAGGTATAGGTGATAATCATTGGCTTACTTTACAAAAAATAATTACTTCACAAAGCAACATAACAAAACTAAAATTAATTCTATTTTAGTGATTAAAGGTATACTGAGTGAGACTATCAATGTAATTTGTAAACTGACCTTAGAACTATCTGGATACAACTTCTTGCTTTATTATTTATTAGTGATATGCTAACACTGTATTTTTCCATCTTTGAAAGGAATGAAGAATAAAATCTACATTTTATGGTTCTTATGAATAATATACAAAGACAGAGAGACAGAGATAGAGACGAAGAAACAGGAAAGGAGGGAGGAGAGAAGGAAGGGAAAAGGAGAGAGAGAGAAAGATTTTGGCATAATACTAGCAGTAGCAGAATTACAATTATATTTGTTGTTGAGTATCTTACTAAAATTTGAGTAACTGCCATTATAATAAATTTAATAAGGCAATGAATGGGCGTAATTACATGAAATTATCTAACAATATTCTTCATGTGTTATAAATGTTTAATATATATTTTTGTAGTGAGTTGGCATATTTTAATTTCATTTCCCTGTATGTTTAATAAATATGTACTATATATAAAATACATAATAACATAGGTGTAATAAAACATAATAATAAAATTTACACAGTGTACCATAGCCAGCTTAAAAACTAGAATTTTCAATACTTATGAAGACCCCTGAATATTACTTTTGTATCTTCTCTGTCTCCTATCCAGAGGTAAAAATCATCATAAATGTTATGATTCTCATGGCTTCCTTTATAGTTTGACATATATTTAAACTTTATGGAAATGGAATTATACTATGTACATTCTATGACTTTAAACAACTGACATTGTTCTTTGTTGGTTCATTCAAATGCATAGTCATGCATGTTAATACATGTAATTCATTAATTTTCACTGTAGTGTAATATTCCATTGAGTCACAATTTATCAATCATTTCCTTGTAATAAATTGTTTCTAAGGTTTTTGTTTGTTTGTATTGTCATGGTATATTTGTCCTGGTGGACTTAATGATTATTTTTCTCATATACCCAGGACCAAAATGACTGTTGATGCTATTTACCTATTCAGCTTCAACAAATAATTCCAAATTATTATCCAATTAGTACCAAATGAGTGGTACCAATTTACAGACCTACCAGTGATATAAATATTTCTCTTGCTCTATATCCTCACTAATGTTCAGGATTACAAGACATTTTGCTTTTTAATTTTCTGAGTACAAAACAATATCTCATTCACATTTAATATGCATCTCCTTACCACAAATTTAAGCCAAGTGTGTGTTTACATGTTGTTAAGCCATTCATTTTTCATCTTCTGTAAAAATATGTATTTTTTTTCACTAATTGTTGCTATTTAGGAGTTTTCGTCCTTGTAGTTGGGGATGTGTTCTAGTTTGCTGGAGATATATCTGTTCTTTTACTACCATTGAGCAATAGGGTTGTCACCAATAGTCATATTTTCCTGTTTCTCCTTAACAGTCATTTAAAGAACTGCTCCTCACTCAGAAGTAAACGTGGTGTGCAAGAGTTAAGTCTTCTGCCCCAGTGCTTTGCTCCAGGATCGATAGCTCTTTTCCTGGCTGAGTGGCTCTAAGTGTATTGTGTAGAGGTATGCACCTTTCACTGTGGTTAGATGGGATATGGGTAATGGTGAAAAATTATGTAATGCTGTTTCAATTCCTGTGTTCTGTATATGTGTGTGGTATATACAAAACTTGAATATATACATATTCAAGTATATAGTTAGAGGATATTCAATATATAGTTAGAGGACTTGAATATATACACCATCTAAATTGTCACAAGCCTTTTGAAATTACAATCATATTAATATTATGTGTAATAAAATAGAATTAGCAATGTAGAACTATGAGAATATACTCACAGGCTATTTTGGTCATTATATGCCTATAAGGAGGGAAAAATTGTCTATTTAATAGCAAGACACTATATTATCATAAAATTTAAAACACAACCCATATAAAGCATTGTTGCAAAACTGCTTTTCATTTTTTGCAAATTTTCAGACTATAGCAATGTTTAAAGAACGGTACAATGATCATATCTATATTCTTCACCTAGCTTTAGCTTCAATTTCTGTTACTATCTAGTCAAAACTCTCTCTCTCCCTTTTCCATTTGTCTGGAGGTTTTCTTACCTGTGTTCTCACTTTGAGGGCTACCGGTCACCTCCTGTCTTTTTTGTGCAGCTTCTACCTAACTTTCTACTCGGCTCTGGACCTCGCCAGAGTGGAAATGTGAATATATTTCTATATGCATTTGTAATTTTAAATTCACTGTATTCTCTTTCTTCTGGTTATACTATAGGTAAAGAATAGACATTGCTTTATTTGATCTTAATCTGTGCTGAAATTTGTCTTAAGAGTTTGTTACTGTCCTTTAGGAAACTAGCTGAAATGCCTCTTTCTCTCTCATGTTATTTTTATCTATATCCAAGCTCTTCTCAATCAAATCATTTACCTTAACTGTAAAGAGTATTTAAGTTACAACAAAAAATCCCTCTCAGGGCCTCTTATACTCCGCCAGTTTTCCTCTCATTTTCTCCTGTCATTTACAGCCAAATTTCTCATTTTCTTAATTTTCTTTCATGTCTTATTCTAACTTCCTTTGGCTTTATCTCAACTTAGTCCACAGAATTAGCTCATGCTCATTTTCCAGTACCTTCCATTTTGCATAAATTTTGTTCCCTTGGTTTTCAGCACAGCTCAGTACTTTCAGTGACACTATTGCTGTTAAAGTGACTTTTTTTAAAAAAGATCTTTTGTGAAACAACTGTCTTGTATTGTAATTCCTACCTTTCTGCCCATACCTTCTGTATCTCCATTGGTGGTTTATTATCTCCCATCTAGCTTCTAAATTTGTAGTTAATTAAGGTTTCATTTTAGATCCTCCTGTCTCCCCATACCATACAGTTTTTAGATGACAATTGCCTAAACTTCTGATCGCTACTTTCCTAGAATTTACTCATAGTTAACATTTAGGATAAAATTCACCCTTCCCAGATCCCTCTGGATATTTAATAGTATTTCATTCTTTGCTTATTTTAATCAAATCTTTATTACCATATTCCACCCACCCTAAAATTCATTTTTTCCAGTGTTCCCTGTTGAGTACACAATTCTCCCGGTATTTTTCAAGCTAGAAACACCAAAGGTGTCCATAATAGCATTCATATATATATTTTAAAGATTTTATTTATTTATTTGACAGAGATCACAAGTAGGCAGAGAGGCAGGAAGAGAGAGAGGGGGAAGCAGGCTTCCCGCTGAGCAGAGAGCCCGATGTGGGGCTCAATCCCAGGACCCTGGGATCATGACCTGAGCTGAAGGCAGAGGCTTTAACCCACTGAGCCACCCAGGCACCCCAGCATTCATATTTTTCACAGCATTATGCAGTCCTTCACCAAATCCTATGATATTAGCATCTTAGGTGTCTCTCAAATTCAAATAGTTTCCGTTTATTTAATTCCCACCACTGTATTCTCAATGATCATAATCTCTTCTCTGGACTCTCACACCACTGTCCTAATTGATTTGCTCACAAGCAGTCTTGCATTCTTCTAATTTGTTCTCAGCATTGCTATCAGAATATTTTTTGTTATCTAAATCTGATTATGTCATCCCCTCACAACAAGATTATACAAATGAAAAGCTGATTATTTAATTTTGGCTAAAGATCATACTCTGTGGTAACCTTCAAGCCTCTGCTTGATTTGATCTCCCTCTCTTTAACCACATTTCCCAATAGTTATTTTCTCTTTTTTCTTAAGTCCAGTTGGACTGATTTTCAGTTTCTAGATTTTTCCATATTTGATATTTTCATAATCAAATTTCCAAATTTCCAGTTTGATGTTTCCATTATCAAATTTTCAAATTCCCATATATGATAATTTACATGAGGAAAAACAACATTATAGTATCTATATTGTATGTGAACTGTGTGACCATTAACATATCTTCGTGTTTTCCCAGAAACTGACAGATTGACCCACATCCAGTATTTAATACCAATGCATATTCTGAGAAATTAATAAATCCCATTACACAATTAAATTATTCTCACATACTGAAATCTCAACTCAAAAACCTCAAATACATGGCTAAATATGAAAGTTACAGCCCTTAAAGGAAGTAGACACTCTCTTCCTTGTTCCCAGTTCTCCTCTAGAAGCATGATAATATATTATAATTTACCTAAAATTTCCATACTACTATACTACTTAAAATGTATCATACCTTTTGGGAGACTAGTAAAAATATTGTGGAACAACCCAGTGGTAAACTGCACAACCAGTGGTAAATCTGAAGAGGTCTAGTTAACAGCTAGGACAGGATACAGGTTTTAGATCACCTAAGTAATGGAAATGGATTACAGAAATGACTTTGGGTAACTCTGAACAGTTGCTTTCCTTCTATAGATTAGGCAGTTGGAGGAAATCAGTTTGTAGTCCGTGTGTTATGTTTCAGTAAGGAAGGAACAAGACAATAAGTGACACTCCACAGACATATTTAGTTCTCAATGTTGCTTCATAAGTTTCAATCATAAAGTTTACTCATATGAACTTTAAATGACACAACGTGACCTCCCCAAATGCAGGCCCAAAAAGCCACCCACGATAAGTGATTCCTGTCACAACACAGCTTGGCTTCACTAGATGCACGAGGAATGGATGACAGCAAGATGTCCAGCAGCTGCAGGTCCTGGACAGACGGGCAATGGCTCTAGGTTGGCCTGGAGAAATTCTTTTAAGGATGAGTTATTTTAAGGTTATGCCGAAAGGAACCATCATGACTTCACATACGTGGAAATAATAATGGACCAACTAAGATAGCTCTTAAAAATTAGATAGAAAGTATGACTAGACTAAATGTCAGTCAGATCTATAAAACTGAGACAGCATTTGTTTGCAGAAGAACAGCCTTCAGTCATTAATCTGTTTTTTTCAGGCATGTCCATGTCCATAGATAATTTTTATTTTGAGTATTAAAAATTGCTATTGATTTTGAGATATTTTTGTTTCATTTTTAGACATGTTTACTTGGGGTTGAACTGAAGTACGTAACCCCTAAATTTGTTTTAGACAAAAATATCCAGTGTTCCTGCAGACTATCTTAAAATAGTAACCTTTTAGTACATTTTTGTAATTAATTTTGTCAATGATAAGGCTCTCTTCTTTACCTGACAGTTACAGTTTATTTTTTCAGTAAATGCTTTTTCCCGTTTGGAAAATTGACAAGGAGCACATCCACATCCCTTGTAGTTAATGTCTGTTATCACTTTAGGTATAAAGATGATAGATTTTTTTCTAAATATCCTCAAGGGTGATCTTTATATGTCAGTGCTTACTTGTTGTCATCTCCTGAATTTGGATGTGGCCAGTGGGATTATGCCAGGGCAGCAATGAAATTTCCCCATGTCCTAGATTTTATCATCATTTTATTGATATTACCAAAGATATATATATATATATATATATATATATATATATATATATATATATTATGTGCTTTATTTGTGAAATTATTTATGAAATCTGAAAGCTGCAGAAGTATACAAACCCATAAGAGAATGAACAAAAATACATCATAAGTTTATTTTATTTCATAATGATAAGACAGGTACATTCAGCATCAAAACCCAAAAATATAGCCAATCACTTAAATGTTACATTCACTGCAATGTCTCTCAGCTAAATTATTTTTTCAGTGGCATGGAAATGAAAGTAGAGGAGACTTCAATCTAGTTTAATGTTTCAATTTTAATACAAACTACTTGAGAAACCATGGTGATATGTCTACTCTCTATTACTATGTCAAAATAGTTCCTTAACCAGACTTCTTGAATAGATCCATTATGCATGGCAAAATATCACCTCTTTTTAATAACAATCTGTAAAGGTTCTGGTTGAAAAATATTTATTCATGGAATCTCATAGTATAGTGTCTGTGAATTCCCAGATGAAAACATAAATCTGTAGGATAACAAGTATAGTAGTAGTTCATCGTAAGATATAAGAAGGGTAAAACTACTGAATGTAACTGATAGTGTTCAAGTCTTCATGATAACATTATTAAGAAATAACCTCAACTTTTTGAGAGATATTTATTCTGAAATACTCTAGATTAAATATAATCTATTTCAATATTCTATGTGAAATAGTGTCGTATTCTCTTCTGTGGTAGCCCAAGAGAGTGGCAATATTGCCTTATTCATTGTTCATCTTGATTACATAACTTCCAAGGTCTCTTCCATGTTGGAATGTATCAACTGACATATAATATGATCATAACTAGATCTTTGTAGTAGTGGTATTGCTGACCTCAATGTGTTTTAATACTATGAAAAACATTTCATGTTATGTTGTGTATCTGGATTTTATTCGTTTTGGTTTGTTGAAGAGTGGTAAGCAGAAATTGATATGTAGTTTCAACAAACATTTCATGTTTTACATTTTTAAAGAAAATTTAATTTTTAGGTAAAAGTGTGCTTGTTTCCATATCAGACTTTAATGATACTACATTTGGGTATATATTTCATATATCCTTATCGTTTTAGAAGTATTGTTACTTTTAATTTGTAAATAAGGATGTGAAAGCATTGATTTAGAAATAATTCTTAAGGTATAATGGAAATCATTGGTACAGATTTAGTCTTGCAATAATATCTGGAGGACATTCTCATAACATAAAGAAAAGGCCCAGCATGGAGATCATGTCAATTAACCATTAATTTATTTAATATTTCAATTTAAAGAACCATGGATCTTTGAACATATCTAAAAACATGAAATTTCAAGTCTTTGTATAACAGTGAAATCAGATTATAATATGTAAGGGTTCAAAAGTGAACCCATTCAACCTTTCATTTTATATGTATTAATAAATATATAGCACTCAAACAATATTTTACAATGGAAAATATACATCCATGGATAAAATCAGTTTATATAATAAAATTAGTCAAAATATAAACTATTGCTTCACAAATATCCCAAAACCTAATTATAATCTATCTCAAGGAAAAACAAGCTACAGTACACACAATTCTAGAGGAAGATTAGCAGGTTACTCCTCCAGGTTCTTAACTCTTCAAACACTGGCAAACACTATTGAAATCTCTGTAACTATATAACTATAACCTCAGTATGCAAATGGCAAGTGACTGTAGATATGGCTCAATGCAATCTTTCAAGTAAATGGGGAAGATCCACAATAAAGAAGAACTTGTAGTATTTGTATCAAGCTGACCATCTCCAAGGTAGAATCCATGCACTTTGACTTGTTCCAGACTCCTGTGCCCCTTTTTTCTACTCTGACTCTGGTTGGGATTTTTAGAAACATTTAGTTCATTTACTCAAGATCATCCTTTTGCACCAGTTAATAGAATATTGAAATGACACTGGGTTGGTAGTCCCCTACAATAGTTACTCTTTGTAGTTTCTATTATAAGGTGGAAATGGGAAGAGGGAAGGTGGAGGAAAGTAATAAAATTTATTCTAAAAAGTGTATTAATATCATAAGTTCAAGTCACATTTATTAAGTTCAAATGTTCCAATAAGTGTTATTTTGTAGAGGGTATAGATTTGTCAGGACTTCCAAAATAAGTTTCATAACACATACTATTTCCTGTTTTGAGGTGTGTGTGTGTGTGTGTGTGTGTATTTTGAGAAAATACTAGATTCCCAAGATATGAAATTTAGCAGACACTCATTATAAATGGAGGAAAGTTATCTAGATGAAGAATATAGAAGGAACCATAGTTTCCATCCCACATTTGTGTTATCCTTAGTTGGCCAACTTCAGAACAAAACTTCAGAAGCCATGGATGCTCACAAGTACTGTGTGTGTGTGTATATTTGTGTGTTTGTGTGTGTGTGTGTTGCTTTTATTTTTTCAGTTGTGAAATAATTGAGTTGAATTCTAGAAATTCTGAAGTTCCCCTTCATTCTAAACTGTCATAGATCTGACAAAACTTTTTACACCACTGATAAATGTACGTAAACTATTTTGATGTTTTGCTTCTAGTGGCTGTTTTGGTTAACGGCCTAGAGGAGCTTTATAATGAAGTTTGATGTGTGTCCATGTGCGTTTATTTTGTAATTCATATAATAATTACAAATAAAAGCTTAATTTCAAAAAAATGGATTCAGCTATTTAGGAAAGTTTTGACTTCCATTATAGTGCTTTATTATAGAGTTTAAGCCCTCTCTTCATTTGAAGACTCTGAGACAAAATAATGGTATATATCCTAAGAAGGAATTAATCTTCTTTTTCTATAAACAGATAAAGAACTAATATGACCAATGGAGAAGTACAGACACTCCAAACACAGATTTAGGAGAGTGGATTTTAAACACATTTTTAACTTGGTGAGGATTCTTTGCTAGTATGTAGTTGCCACCAAATTGAGTAGGCTAACTAGAGGTGTACAAGATCATATAGCCATCTGAGGAGGAGTGTTTTTTATATTTTTTGTTTACTTTGTGAAGTCATATTGCAACTCTCCTCCATTGATCTAAGATTTCTTTAAATGATTTGATAATCTGGCTTCAGGGTTAATTGCTTGCCTGTTATCTTCACAAAGTTATTCCTTTGGTCATCCAGCATTGTGATTGCTGCTGTTTTGAATATTGAATTGCTGACATTTATTTTCTCCTGGAAAATAATTGCATTTATATTTGATTTTTTTGACATGTGAACAAAAATGGAACAAAACAGCAGGATAATGAGCATCTATTCTAAGTTAATTGTGGTACTGTACATAATTTGTATACATGAATTCCATTTTAGCATGTAATTCAATCTGAGCTAAGCTTCACTAAATCCAAAGTAGGTGTCTCAGAAAAAAAATCGCCCCATTTTTATCCATTTATTCACTGTAAACATGACAATTTTTGGAGGTCTTTGGACAAATGTACAGAAATAACAATATAAAATTGAAATAAATTCAGTAATTTAAAGTTTTAAATTATTTTATAAAATAAAACATGTAGAATCATTTCTAAGCAAAGTCAGAAACATAAAAACAGGTTAAGTGTATCATTAAAATTAATATCCAAAATGTTGTACCGAAGCAAATGGACTGTATATAAGCACCAGAATGCATATTAAGTTCCCCAAGCTCTCACCAAATTACTTGCATCTCTTAAAAAATAAAAAAAAATATCCTACAATGTGTTAATAGTGTATCTATAATACCTACAACATTTATTTGGTCCAAAGTTGTCAATTACACGTTTTTCATATTGAAACAAGCATATAAAAATTGTCAAAAGATATAAAATTAGTTATATGAAAAATTGACATTTTGTGTCAGTTCATTCTCATAAGCTTCTTGATTGTAAGAAATCTCACATATAAATATTAATAATAACCCCCTCTCTGTCTTTACCAATAACTTGTGAGGCATTGTGATATCATGGAGGAAGCACAAAAATTGGGAACAAAAAGAGCCTTGATGCCACTCCTACTAACACCTGCGTCTTGGATAGATTACTTAATCTTTCAGAACATCAACTTTATCATATGTAAATTGGGATTGGCATTGTTAAGCAAACTTGAAATGCGTGAAGTATCTGAATTAGGCAAAATGCTTAGTGCACTTGAAATAGCACAAAATGCTTACTATTATTATTACACACAGTTAACTAAATGAAATAAAGCTGTGGAAGAATGTTAAAATATCACATTTTAAATATGTTTTGAAATATATTGGATTAAACTATACATTTAATAAATATATATGCAAGGGAATACTATGCAGTCATCAAAAGCCCATTTGCAACAATGTGGATGGAACTAGAGGGTATTATGCTAAGTGAAATAAGGCAATTATCATGTGATCTCTCTGATATGAGGAATTTGAAAGGCAGGATCATGGGGGGAAGGGAGAGAATGATGAAACAAGAGACTATTAATCTCAGGAAACAAAGTGGGGGTTGCTGGGGAGGGGAGAGGATAGGATGGCTGGGTGGTGGACACTGGGGAGGGTATGTGCTGTGGTGAGTGCTGTGAATTGCGTAAGACTGATGATTCACAGACCTATACCCCTGAAACAAATAATACATTATATGTTAATTAAAGAAAAAAAAGTTAAAAAAAAAAACCTGATAGCAAGACAATAAGTAAGATATCCTAAAGAATGTACTTACTTACAGTCCATTTTGGAGAACTCCATAAATTATGAAAGTTGTAATGATACTTTAACAATATAATCTGCATTTATAAATCTATGTAAATATGTAAATGAATGTAAATTTAATATCTACTGCTAATATTGTAGGAAAATATTTGAAGGTCTTTGTTGTTTCAACACTGATCTGTTACTTATCCACATATATGACAAAATTAGATGATATATGTATACATTTTTAGTTAAAATATAATTAACATACAGTATTATATTACTTGGTAGCATATCTATAATACCTAAAACCAATACCAGTTTTAAACATTAGTTTCAGGTATACGATATAATGGTTCAACAGTCCCATTTATTACTCAGTGATCATCACAATAAGCATACACTTGATCCTCTTTATTTATATGGAAACTTTATCTGTTAGATGCACACTTTTATTTCAGACGATATTGTGGTATAAATCATTTTCAAACATAAATTTCAATAACTACTTTGTTATGTGGATATATGTATAAAAATTAAATAAGTCTATTATGATGTCACATTCAGCATTTTGCAGTTAGTTCCAAATGGATGTTAGTATCAAATTATTTGTATTCATCTCAGACTATTTCTTTAAAATAAATTATTAAATAAATTATTGGCATATTAAAGTGCATGAACAATTGAAAGCTCTTATATACAGACAGATTCCCCATCAGAAAGGTGGCACCATTTTATACTAACATCAAATACCTTGTGATATGTCATATCTTCATCAAGGTAATTATTTTTTGTTACTGCCCTATTTTCATAAGCCTTTCCCACTTTCATGACATGAATCTTATTAATACTTTTTTTTAGATAGTGAAGTTGTATGTTTGTTACGTGCTTTTATAATTTTGTGAATTTCATTTTTTTCTCTTTTGTCTAGTCTCATAGTTGACTATAAGAGTTTCTTATAGATAAAGAAACAGACATTATAGATAAGCTTTGTCATACCTGCATCCATAAGCAACTTTGAACAAAACAGGAATTCAAGAAAATATATGAAAACTAGAATTTAAATAAAAACTTTAAAAAACTTAAAAAAAAGAAAATATATGAAAGATAGATGATCATTAATTCAAATTCACCATGCATTTAATGAAGTTGAAGATTTAGGGCTCCTCACTTACATGGGACCTACAAAGGTCTTGAGATGGACACTGGCAATGTGTTCTATGGTTGTATGATTTTGGAAAATTTGCAAATATAATACATTTTATTGCTGTATATTAAGAGTTTTACTGCTATCTGTTGATCCACCCTGTTTCTCTATAACACATGGTTCTGCTTGTGGAGGGATTTTTCTGATCTGGCTAAGGAAAAGTTGCATTGTGGAATATTTTTAGTTTGGCTTTATTGGAATACATTTATGTTGTTCACTATCAATTCTGTTTTTAGTTGTTATATTTGTTTCTTTATAATTGTATGCTTTTTAAAAATCTTTTTGCATGCCCAGATATATAAACCTTAAAATCCATAAAAGTTGTATCCATCTGAGATGATATTTCTGTGTGTGATTAACAGGTTACCTAGAAGATAATTTTCAACAGGAAAGAAGCTCAGCCAAAAACATTATGCTAAGACGAGCAGTGCACTCCTTTTTAAATGTTTGATCTGCAGTCTCCGCCGAGCATGGGTTTCAGTAATTCTTACTCCCACCTGCATCCCTGATCAACTAGGCCATTTTGGAGTGAAAGTTAAAAAGCATTACATATTACTCCCATATTCAGGAAAACTCGTCCTAGTCCTTCTACTTTTTACTAGGTTTATCTTCATGCTGCTACTGTTTATGGTCTTTAATTTCAGACTCCCATATGCTAAAACAACAGTCATACTCCCACACTGAACATTCTGCCCTTATCCAAAAGACTTTATGTAAGCATAATTTCTTTCTAGGAAAGGCTAAACAGCACAACTCTTTCCATAATGTGCAGGTGCCACTGGGAGAGTAGGGTGGAGTTAAAATAGAGGGAAGGCTTACATTGGGCATTTTATTCAGGCTCATCTCTTCTGGTCAGATGACTCACTCTCTGTCCCATGCATGGACGTCCTCATGTGGAGCACAGTCTCCTCCTCTTGCAACCATGGAAATTGTAACACATCAAAGAGAAATATGAACATTTTATAGAAGTGAAGAAAGGTGAACATGAGTTAGAATAATATTTGGGAGAAAGGACAGAAAAAGGGTAATAGGGCCATTTGGCTGCAGATAACAATGCGTGGATGGGTGACCAATTGATATATGACATGTTTCTTATGTTGTTAAGTTGTTATTTTCAAAGAGAGTACTTTTCAATTAAAGAATGTGGAGAAAGGGGGCGCCTGGGTGGCTCAGTGGGTTAAGCCGCTGCCTTCGGCTCAGGTCATGATCTCAGGGTCCTGGGATCGAGTCCCACATCGGGCTCTCTGCTCAGCAGGGAGCCTGCTTCCCTCTCTCTCTCTCTCTGCCTGCCTTTCCGTCTACTTGTGATCTCTCTCTGTCAAATAAATAAATAAAATCTTAAAAAAAAAAAGAAAAAAAAAAGAATGTGGAGAAAGGGGAACCCTCTTACACTGTTGGTGGGAATGCAAGTTGGTGCAGCCACTTTGGAGAACAGTGTAAAGATTCCTCAAGAAATTAAAAATAGAGCTTCCCTATGACCCTTCAATTGCACTACTGGGTATTTACCCCAAAGATACAGATGTAGTGAAAAGAAGGGCCATCTGTACCCCAATGTTTATAGCAGCAATGGCCACGGTCACGAAACTGTGGAAAGAACCAAGATGCCCTTCAACAGACGAATGGATAAGGAAGATGTGGTCCATATACACTATGGAGTATTATGCCTCCATCAGAAAGGATGAATACCCAACTTTTGTAGCAACATGGACGGGACTGGCAGAGATTATGCTGAGTGAAATAAGTCAAGCAGAGAGAGTCAATTATCATATGGTTTCACTGATTTGTGGAGCATAATAAATAGCATGGAGGACAAGGGGAGTTAAAGAGGAGAAGGGAGTTGAGGGAAATAGGAAGGGGAGGTGAACCATGAGAGACTATGGACTCTGAAAAACAATCTGAGGGATTTGAAGGGGCGGGAGGTGGGAAGTTGGGGGAGCCAGGTGGTGGGTATTAGAGAGGGCACGTATTGCATGGAGCACTGGGTGTGGTGCAAAAAAAATGAATACTGTTACGCTGAAAATAAATTTTAAAAAATTTAAAAAAAAAAGAATGGGAGTATATGAGAAGTTTGGCAACATTCATTTTACATTTATAAAAACAATAAGAAAGTAAAATGTATGCATATAATCAGTAGTGTTAATAACAGCTAAGCACTGACACCTAATCTGAAAATGTATTACTATTGAATATGAAGAATGGAGAAAATAAGAAAAAATGGTGTGCTATTGTGGAACTCAGCATACAAGATTTTTTTGTGTGGCATGGTGATATCTAACTTTCAGAAGGTCATATGAGAAAGCTAATGAGATTGTACTGAAAATTTTCTTTACCTGACAGAAAACATTGAAAATTTTATGGCATTATAGTAGGACATTTAATCAGAATATAAACATCCACACCAAAATAATAATGAAATAATTTTTCAGAGGCTTAATACAAGACCAGTTGTTTGATACCATAGCAGATATAATGAATGAAATCATTTGCTGATTATATAACTCAGTTGTTTTAACTACAATTCCAAAGAAAAGCCACATATGAAAGATAACAATTACTATTGGATGTGTGATATTTTCAAATGTAAGTATTTTTATTAGTAAGTACTTTGTAGAGTACACAGGATTTGTCCAGAAGATGGTAAGACTGGTGAGGGTAACATTCACCTTACAAATACTGACTTGGGAAAATAATTTGAGGGGTTACAGATAAGCAAATGCCACAAATATAAATGAAAATATCTCAGATTACAACTGACATCTTCCAAAAAATTCTAAGGATTTTGTATTCCTTGCAAGCATTTTTAAAGCATGGTACTCAATGAAGCTACAATATTAATCTTTGAATGACCAAATTTTTCATAATCTTCTAAAACTTTACAACTACATTTTAAACACTTATGTTTTCCAAAAATCAATTTGGAAGTACTGTTAGATCATCATAATAAATCATATATTGTAGAAGGCAAACATAAGTTTATTTTTGAAAGAATTTCATCTAAAATATACGTATTTCAATAAAATTTTGTCATTATGTTATTAATTAATGTTTAAAGGGAAATAATAAAGTAACAATAATTCAGGGTATATCATAGCTTTCACATAAAAATGATTAAAAATTCTTTGAATAGGTACGTCTGGGTGGCTCAGTGGGTTAAGCCGTTGCCTGCACCTCAGGTCGTGATCCCAGGGTCCTGGGATGGAGTCCCACATGGGGCTTCTTGCTCAGTGGGGAGGCTGCTTCTCTCTCTGCCTCGGCCTGCCACTCTGCCTGCTTGTGCTATCTGTCTGTCTCTCTCTCTCTGACAAATAAATAAATAAATAAAATCTTTTAAAAATTTATTTGAATAAAACCAAAGTGTGTTTATTTTAAAAATATATGCTACTATTACTATTAAATTGAAGAATCTCTTGTCATTGATGACAACTTCCATTATGGAATACTAGATAAACAATGAAGATGATTTTTGTTGAACTGCAAGTCTTATGATCAGGCTATCTCTTTTCCAAAATTATATTTCTAAATAATTTCTCTTATAATTTTGGATACAGAAAAATTAAATTTAAAAACTTAAAAAGTATTTTGGCTTCTTCGTTGCTTTAGATGGTATATGTAACTTGTAGAATTATGCTGTACATGGGAACTAAACTCTAGTAAAAATATGAAATCAGTTGATATAAGCATATATTGGTAAAATATTTATTTATAAGAAATCAGAAGAAAAAAAAAAGAAATCAGAAGGATAAGATATTTTCTTAAACCAAGCATGGCTCTTACAGAAGTATTATAGAATAGTTTCAAAAATAATGTATCAGAGATGCTTGTGAATAAATCTGTAGCTATTTGAATGTGTTTTATTTTGCCAAGAATGACAGACAAAGTAGAAAGTAGGTCAGAACTGATAACATTTATACTACTTTCTTCTAATTATTTTCTCCAAAATGTACGGTGTCTTTCTTTGTGTTAATATATTGTCAGACCAATTGGAACATACTGTGCAATAAGGTATAGTGGGAAAAAATTCTTTAATAATGCATCTTTTGAAGAAAGAAGGGAAAACTACAGATAATTAATTTATCCTCCTGGCAATTGTGAAATCATAATGTGTTGAAAACTGAGTAAGGGACTACAAATATTAGTCCAGTGACAAAGCTTGAAATGAAAAGAGAAAATGGTTAGAAATTAATCTGCACTTGGAGCCTTAAGGCCTTCATTTTATAATCCCTCTAATACTCTACATTAAAAATAATTCTAAGTTACACTCAATATATTGGATATGCAGGTACAATCCTTATTGTTTTGGGAGAATAATTTTATTACTTTAGTTCATTTAGTGCTGGCACTAGTAAATACGAGCAAAGGTAAAATTATTCACACCGATTTGTTTAGGATATTTCATTATTACATTGGTTGTTAAGAAAAACATTAGATTTATATGAATGTTTACAGAGAAGAAAGATCTGGAACTCAAATTTCACTTTCAACCGAGATGCTATATATTTATTGAAGAGGTACAAAGGCTTACAATTTTATGTATATTATATATATATATATGTATATATACGTATAGATAGATAAAATTGAGAGCATGCACAATTTGTGGTGGGGAGTGAAGGGCAGAGGGAGAAGCAGACTTCCTGCTAAGTAGGGAGACTGAGGAGGGTCTTGATTCCAGGACCAATCCCAGGACTGATCCCAGGACACTGGGATCATGACCTGAGCTGAAGGCAAAGGCTTAACCAACCGAGCCACCCAGCGGCCCCAGTTTTATGTATAGATATAGAAAGATGTGTAGATAGAATTTGTCATATTTCAAAGTTGTTCTAGAGATTTTGAAAGATGAGTGATTTTAAAACCAGGAAGAAATATATATATATGTTATTCTACCATGGGTAAAAAATAAATGACCTACAAAACACATTACTTTTCATAAAACACTTTAATATTTATATTTTTATTATTCAGAGCAAATAATTATATTTAAAATAGCAAAGAATTAAGAACTGTTTTTCCATGTAATTTCTCATAGGAACATGAGAACATATATGTGTGTTAAGACATGCCATTTATCCCTACTACCTCAATGTACAATATTAGTTGAAATTTTGGTTTTCCCATGCAGAAAAATTAAACTTTGAAAAAATTTACTGCTGAAACATTCATTAAAATATATTCAAAAGCATCCTCTTTTATAAATGTAGAATCTATGTTATGGAACCTAATGTTGTATTATATAAAACTTTATTATATTTTTAATTGTTTTATTAAGTTTTAGATTCATACTTATTCATTGTGAAAATTCTAAAACTATATGGATGACTATGGAGTAAAATACTAACGTCCATCTATAAAAAACAAAAATTTACCAATTTATTTCTATCCCCAGAAGTAATACTACACATATTCTTAAAATTACTTTGTACATTAAGTTCTCTTGGAGATCTTTATCATCTGTAAACTTCATTCTTTTTAATGGCTACTTACATTTCCTTAGAGTGGATTATTATATCCATGTTTATATTATAAATGATGCAATACAGACAATGATTATTTTTGTAAACAACTCTATAAAAATTATTTCAATTTTGTTTTGCTGTTATAAGGAATGTTCCAATGAACCATTTATAAACAGTTTTCTCTCTGTTAACATGTGATAGTTTTTGTGGGATAGGATCCTGAAATTGGAAATGCTGGCTCAAAGATGATACATATTAAAATTTTGATTAATGTATCTTTGTTATTCTCCCAAACATGACATGAATGTTTATTCTCAACAGTAAAATATGGGAGAACTTATTTCACCACACCCTTGCTTGTGAAAAATCAGATGGGTAAATGGCAAATAATTTTTGTGTTAATTTACATGTTCCTGAATGATAACATGCTGGAATATCATATTTTCATTTTTAAAAGTTAAGTATGTTTTATCTGGCTGCCTTTCTTAATCATTAATAATGAATCTGAAACAAATAGCATTTATACTGTCAAGCAAGAAGAAAATATTTTCAGTAAGAAAGAGAAAAATAGGGCAAAACGATCCAGTTATTTTCAGCAAACTAGTGTGAATCGATGCAAGCCAGTCAGAAGTACACTATTCAACCCAGAGACATTCTGGTCTGAATGTAGATAAAGTGTGTTTGTGTGTGGGTAATTAATTCAATACAGAATAACTTCTATGTGTCCTAAAAGAGGCTTTCAAGTAATAATTTTCTAAGCTGAACTGTCAGGCTTATTTTTGCTTTGGGCAAGGGCATTTTAAGTCACGGCAGCCATAACAGAGGAAAAAATCTAAAGTCCACTCATAAATGAGGAGTGTAGAGTGACTGTTTTTCTAACATACTCTTACGAGACCGGCTTTAAGCTCTGAAGAGGGCATCCACATTACAAAGGTAGTAATGCACACATTTAATAACACAGGGTTCAGATATTTTAATGTAGTAGATGGATATCAGACCAATGTTAATACATGCTCAAATTACAGAGGCACTTGAGAAATTTCTTTCTCCACAGTGAAACTAAAATACATTTTGTGTATTATAAAATATTAGTGTTACTTTAAATTTAGCTTATTTCCCAGTTTGATCAGAAGGCAGATACTGTGATATTCTCACATGATAACTAAATTATGCTTTTTCTCAGTTTATTTGAAAATCAATTCCTATATAGGAATTACTAGAGCCTCATTAACCTCAGATTAAGAATGTCATTTGATATCTATTTTCTGACCATATAAGATTCATATGAAAATATTAAAAAATTATTCTAATAGGTAAGACAGATGAAGGTACTAAATTAATTTTTATTATAAATTCCAAACAATCTTTCTTACTTTTATTATGAAACAGAGGCAAGGAGGCTGGTTTTATTTACCCTAAAAAATAATATGTAATGCTGAACCCAAATCATATTTGTGTGTATAAAAACATCCTTATATTTTCTTCATATTCCATTATAAATGCCACTTATTTATAAAGCATACTGTGACCATAGTCTATATCTTTAAAGAGACAATAAAATAAATTTGAATATTTTAAATATTTTTTTCATTCCATGTATTCCATTATTTTTTAGTAACAACATTGCCTGTCTCCTCTCACAGTTTTATGTCTCTGCATTTACCAATCATTATGTTTATTTATTATTCTTTTTAAAGACTTTATTCCTTTGGGAGAGAGAGAGTGAGAGAGAGAGCACAAGCAGGGGGAGAGGCAGAAGGAAAAGCAGACTTCCTGTTGAACAGGGAGGCAGAAGCGGGGCTTAATCCCAGGGCTCTAGGATCATGACCTGAGCTGAAGGCAAACACCTAGGACTGAACCACATAGGCGCCCCTGATAGTTATGTTTAAATTCTTTTAACTTTAAATTTTAACTTGCTCAATTTTTCCCAAGACTCTTTTGTATATCCTGGATATTATTCCTCATCAGTGTCTATTTTTATTTGTTTTATTTTTGTAATAATAAATAATTTTTGTTTTATTTGTTGTAATATAGACCTTATTTCCATGGGTGGTCTTATTTTTCTTTTACACATGTTCTCAAGTTTCAAATTTTCATGATTTATCTTCTTAAGCTCATCTTTTTATTTTGAATTTTTTAAATTATTATTATAATTCTTTTGCTCTTAATTCTAAAGACTATGTTTATTTACCTGGGTCCATGGAAATGTCATCCTTTCTTCACAATTTTCATGTAATCTGTTGCAAATTTTCCCAGTTTTGCCTAGTTTGGTATGTTCTCTTGCATTTTTAAAATTTCAGTATTTTAGGTTTTATTTTAAATTTTTTAAAAAACATATAATACAATTTTATCCCCAGGGGTACAGGTCTGTGAATCGCCAGGTTTACACACTTCACAGCACTCACCATAGCACATACCCTCCCCAATGTACATAACCCCACACCCCTCCCAACCCCCCTCCCCCAGCAAACCTCAGTTTGTTTTCTGAGATTAAGAGTCACTTATGGTTTGTCTCCCTCCCAATCCCATCTTGTTTCATTTATTCTTCTCCTACCCCCTTAACCCCCCATGTTGCATCTCCACTTCCTCATATCAGGGAGATCATAGATAGTTGTCTTTCTCCGATTGACTTATTTTGCTAAGCATAATACCCTCTAGTTCCATTCACGTCGTCGCAAATGGCAATATTTCATTTCTTTTGATGGCTGCATAGTATTCCATTGTGTATATATACCACATCTTCTTTATCTATTCATCTGTTGATGGACATCTAATTTCTTTCCATAGTTTGGCTATTGTAGACATTGCTGTTATAAACATTCAGTTGCAAAAAAAAAAAAAATGGGGCACCTGGGTGGCTCAGTGTGTTAAGCTGATGCCTTTGGCTCAGGTCATGATCTCAGGGTCCTGGGATCGAGCCCCGCATCGGGCTCTCTGCTCAGCAGGGAGCCTGCTTCCACCTCTCTCACTGCCTGCCTCTCTGCCTGCTTGTGATCTCTCTCTGTCAAATAAATAAATAAAATGTTAAAAAAAAAAAAAAATTCAGTTGCACGTGCCCCTTCGGATCACTACGTTTGTATCTTTAGGGTAAATACCCAGCAGTGCAATTGCTGAGTCATAGGGTAGTTCTATTTTCAACATTTTGAGGAACCTCCATGCTGTTTTCCAGAGTGGTTACGCCAGCTTGCATTCCCACCAACAATGTAGGAGGGTTCCCCTTTCTCCGCATCCTCGCCAGCATCTGTCATTTCCTGACTTGTTCATTTTAGCCATTCTGACTGGTGTGAGGTGATATCTCATTGTGGTTTTGATTTGTGTTTCCCTGATGCCGAGTGATATGGAGCACTTTTTCATGTGTCTGTTGGCCATCTGGATGTCTTCTTTGCAGAAATGTCTGTTCATGTCTTCTGCCCATATCTTGATTGGATTATTTGTTCTTTGGGTGTTGAGTTTGCTAAGTTCTTTATAGATTTTGGACACTAGCCTTTTATCTGATATGTCATTTGCATTCTGTCAGTTTTCTTTTAGTTTTGCTAACTGTTCCCTTTGCTGTGCAAAAGCTTTTGATCTTGATAAAATCCCAGTAGTTCATTTTTGCCCTTGCTTCCCTTGCCTTTGGTGATGTTCCTAGGAAGATGTTGCTGCGGCTGAGGTCGAAGAGGTTACTGCCTGTGTTCTCCTCAAGGATTTGGATGGATTCCTTTCTCACATTGAGATCCTTCATGCATTTTGAGTCTATTTCCATGTGTGGTTTAAGGAAATGGTCCAATTTCATTTTTCTGCATGTGGCTGTCCAATTTTCCCAATACCATTTATTGAAGAGGCTGTCTTTTTTCCATTGGACATTCTTTCCTGCTTTGTCGAAGATTAGTTGGCCATAGAGTTGAGGTTCTATTTCTGGGCTCTCTATTCTGTTCCATTGATCTATGTGTCTGTTTTTGTGCCAGTACCATGCTGTCTTGATGATGACAGCTTTGTAATAGAGCTTGAAGTCCGGGAATTGGGATGCAACCAACTTTGGCTTTCTTTTTCAATATTCCTTTGGCTATTCGAGGTCTTTTCTGGTTCGATATAAATTTTAGGATTATTTGTTCCATTTCTTTGAAAAAAATGGATGGTACATCGATAGGAATTGCATTAAATGTGCAGATTGCTTTAGGTAGTATAGACATTTTCACAATATTTATTCTTCCAATTCAGGAGCATGGAACATTTTTCCATTTCTTTGTGTCTTCCTCAATTTCTTTCATGAGTACTTTATAGTTTTCTGAGTATAGATTCTTAGTCTCTTTGGTTAGGTTTATTCCTAGGTATCTTATAGTTTTGGGTGCAATTATAAATGGGATGGACTCCTTAATTTCTCTTTCTTCTATCTTGTCATTGGTGTAGATAAATGCAACTGATTTCTGTGCATTGATTTTATATCCTGACACTTTACTGAATTCCTATACAAGTTCTAGCAGTTTTAGAGGGGAGTCTTTTGGGTTTTTCACATATAGTATCATGTCATCTGCGAAGAGTGATAGTTTGACTTCTTCTTTGCCGATTTGGATGCCTTTAATTTCCTTTTGTTGTCTGATTGCTGAGGCTAGGACTTCTAGTACTATGTTGAATAGCAGTGGTGATAACGGACATCCCTGCCAAGTTCCTGACCTTAGCGGAAAAGCTTTCATTTTTCTCCATTGAGAATGATATTTGTGGTGGGTTTTTCATAGATGGCTTTGATAATATTGAGGTATGTGCCTTCTATCCCTACACTTTGAAGAGTTTTCATCAGGAAGGGATGCTATACTTTGTCAAATGCTTTTTCAGCATCTATGGAGAGTATCATATGGTTCTTGTTCTTTCTTTTATTAATGTATTGTATCACACTGATTGATTTGCGGATGTTGAACCAACCTTGCAGCCCTGGAATAAATCCCACTTGGTCGTGGTGAATAATCCTTTTAATGTACTGTTGAATCCTATTGGCTAGTATTTTGGTGAGAATTTTTGCATCTGTGTTCATCAAGGATATTGGTCTGTAGTTCTCTTTTTTGATGGGATCCTTGTCTGGTTTTGGGATCAAGGTGATGCTGGCCTCATAAAATGAGTTTGGGAGTTTTCCTTCCATTTCTATTTTTTGGAACAGTGTGAGGAGAATAAGAATTAGTTCTTCTTTAAATGTTTGGTAGAATTCCCCAGGGAAGCCGTCTGGCCCTGAGCTTTTGTTTGTTTGGAGACTTTTGATGATTATTTCAATCTCCTTACTGCTTATGGGTATGTTGAGGCTTTCTATTTCTTCCTGGTTCAGTTGTGGTAGTTTATATGTCTCTAGGAATGCATCCATTTCTTCCAGATTGTCAAATTTGTTGGTGTAGAGTTGCTCATAGTATGTTCTCATAATTGTCTGTATTTCTTTGGTGTTCGTTGTGATCTCTCCTCTTTCATTCATGATTTTATTTATTTGGCTCCTTTCTCTTTTCTTTTTGATTAGTCTGGCCAGGGATTTATCAATATTATTAGATCTTTCAAAGAACCAGCTCCTAGTTTCTTTGATTTGTTCTATCGTTTTTTTGGTTTCTATTTCATTGATTTCTGCTCTGATCTTTATGATTTCTCTTCTCCTGCTGGGTTTAGGGTTACTTTCTTGTTCCTTCTCCAGATCCTAACCCTCCTAGGGTTAGGTGGTGTACCTGAGACCTTTCTTTTTTCTTGACAAAGGCTTGTACCGCTATATATTTTCGTCTCAGGAACTGCCTTTTTTGTGTCCCACAGATTTTGAACCGTTGTTTTCATTATCATTTGTTTCCATGATTTTTTTCAATTCTTCTTTAATTTCCTGGTTGACCCATTCATTCTTTAGAAGGATGCTGTTTAGTCTCCATGTATTTCGGTTCTTTCCAAATTTCCTCTTGTGATTGAGTTCTAGCTTCAGAGAATTGTGGTGTGAAAATGTGCCGGGAATGATTCCAATCTTTGATACCAGTTGAGACTTGATTTAGGACCCAGGATGTGATCTATTCTGGAGAATGTTGAGAATGTTCCATGTGCACTAGAGAAGAATGTGTATTTCTGTTGCTTTGGGCTGAAATGTTCTGGATATATCTGTGATGTCCATCTGGTCAAGTGCATCATTTAAGGCCTTTATTTCCTTGTTGATCTTTTGTTTGGATGATCTGTCCATTTCAGTGAGGGGAGTGTTAAAGTCCCCTACTATTATTGTATTATTGTTGATGTGTTTCTTTGTTTTTGTTATTAATTGGTTTATATAGTTGGCTGCTCCCACGTTAGGGGCATAGATATTTAAAATCGTTAGATCTTCTTGTTGGACAGATCCTTTGAGTATGATATAGTGTCCTTCCTCATCTCTTATTATAGTCTTTGGTTTAAAATTTAATTGATCTGATATAAGGATTGCCACTCCTGCTTTCTTCTGATGTCCATTAGCATGGTAAATTCTTTTCCACCCCCCCACTTTAAATCTGGAGGTGTCTTTGGGTTTAAAATGAGTTTCTTGTATGCAACATATAGATGGGTTTTGTTTTTTTATCCATTCTGATACCCTGTGTCTTTTGATTGGGGCATTTAGCCCATTAACATTTAGTGTAACTATTGAGAGATATGAATTTAGTGCCATTCCATTGCCTGTAAGGTGACTGTTATTGTGTATAGTCTCTGTTCCTTTCTGATCTACTACTTTTAGGGTCTCTCTTTGCTTAGAGGACCCCTTTCAAAATTTCCTGTAGAGCTGGTTTGGTGTTTGCAAATTCTTTCAGTTTTTGTTTGTCTTGGAGGCTTTTTATCTATCCTTCTATTTTCAATGATAGCCTAGCTGGATATAGTATTCTTGGCTGCATGTTTTTCTCATTTAGTGCTCTGAATATATCATGCCAGCTCTTTCTGGCCTGCCAGGTCTCTGTGGATAAGTCTGCTGCCAGTCTAATATTTTTACCATTGTATGTTACAGACTCCTTTTCCTGGGCTTCTTTCAGGATTTTCTCTTTGTCACTAAGACTTGTAAATTTTACTATTAGGTGACAGGGTGTGGACCTATATTTATTGATTTTGAGGGGAGTTCTCTGAACCTCCTGGATTTTGATGCTTGTTCTCTTTGCCATATTGGGGAAATTCTCTCCAATAATTCTCTCCAGTATACCTTCTGCTCCCCTCTCTCTTTCTTCTTCTTCTGGAATCCCAATTATTCTAATGTTGTTTCATCTTATGGTGTCACTTATCTCTTGAATTCTGCCCTCGTGGTCCAGTAGCTGTTTGTCCCTCTTTTGCTCAGCTTCTTTATTCTCTGTCATTTGTTCTTCTATATCACTAATTCTTTCTTCTGCCTCATTTATCCTAGCAGCGAGAGCCTCCATTTTTGAATGCACCTCATTGATAGATTTTTTTATTTACTTAGTTAGATTTTAGTTCTTTTATTTCTCCAGAAAGGGCTTTTATATCTCCCGAGAGGGTTTCTCTAATATCTTCCATGCCTTTTTCGAGCCCAGCTAGAACCTTGAGAATCTTCATTCTGAACTCTATATCTGACATATTACCAATGTCTGTATTGATTAGGTCCCTAGCCTTCGGTACTCCTCTTGTTCTTTTTTTTTTGTGGAGAATTTTTCCGCCTTGTCATTTTGTCCAGATAAGAGTATATGAAGGAGCAAGTAAAATACTAAAAGGGTGGTAACAACCCCAGGAAAATATCCTTTAACCAAATCAGAAGATATCCCAAATTGTTAGGGGGAGAAAGGGGATAAAAAGAGGTTTAGAAAGAAAAAAAAAAAAAAGAAAAGAAACAAAAAAAGAAAATAATAAAGAAAAATATATATATATATGATAAACTAGTTAAAAAAGTTAAAAAGAAAAGGGTAAAATTTAAAAAAATTTTAGCAGAAGAGAAAAAAAATTGAAAAAGAAATGAAAAAAAAATTAAATTAACTGCAAGACTAAAGAATCATGGGGAGAAAGCCATGAGTTCCATGCTTTACTTTCTCCTCCTCTGGAATTCCGCTGCTCTCCTTGGTATTGAAACTACACTCCTTGGTAGATGAACTTGGTCCTGGCTGGATTTGTTGTTGATCTTCTGGGTGAGGGGCCTGTTGTAGTGATTCTCAAGTGTCTTTGCCCCAGGCGGAATTGCACTACCCTTACCTGGGGCCGGGCTGAGTAATCCCCTCGGGTTTGCTTTTGAGAGATTTAGTTCCCTGAGTGCTTTCTGTAGCGTTCCAGAGGGCAGGAATGAAGATGGCGGCCTCCCAGTCTCTGGCCCGGAGGAGCCGAGAGCCAGGGGCCCCACTCCTCAGTGTGCCCTTAGAGAACAGCACCCAATTACTCCCATCTCCCTGGCCTCTGGCCACGCTCTGAGCTCACCGAGCCTGCGACCGGTTCAAGGTAACCCCGAACTGAGAGCTCACTCCTCGGCTCTGTCTCTGTAGCCGGCTTCCCCATTCTAATACCTGTAAGCTCTGTGACACTCAGACACCCCTGATCCTTCTGTGACCCTGCGGGACCTGAGGCCACACTGACCCCTCATGGGTTCACCCCGGTTTAGCCTCTGGAGCGATGTCCCTCAGTGGAACAGACTTTTAAAAGTCCTGATTTTTGCTCCATTGCTCCGCCACTTGCCCGGACCCGGCCCCTCCCCCCACAGTCTATCTTCCTGTCGCTTTGGATTCACTTCTCTGCCAGTCCTACCTTTCAGAAAGTGGTTGATTTTCTGTTTCTAGAATTCCTGTTCTTCTTCTTCTCTTTGATCTCCCATTGGATTTGTAGGTGTTTGCAATCTAGATAAGCTATCTAGCTGATCTCCTGCTACCTGAAGTAGTCTCAGCCTGCTACTTCTCCGCCATCTTGACTCCTCCCCCAGTATTTTAGTTTTTAAGGTCCCTTTTTATTAGTACTTTTATTTTAGTGTAGAGATTGTTTTTTTCTTGAATATGCTCCAGGTAGGAAAAGAGCATGGGGCATGACAAGAATTACCTGAGCTTTGAAAATTTAACTGATTTACTCCATAGATAAGCCTTCATGCTAAAGACTTTTGTAAGAGTATTTGTGGGGGGATGGGCATCACCTCTTACTCTGCTTAACTTGGCAAATATTCGAGACTTGTGTAACTGCCACCTTGCAAACTGCCCTTTGCAAAAACAATATTTTTGCAGCCTTTTTTGTTTAGCCCTTTCTTTTTTCTTTTCATTTTTTTTTTATTTCCTT
Organism: Lutra lutra; assembly: GCF_902655055.1. Taxonomy (NCBI): domain Eukaryota; kingdom Metazoa; phylum Chordata; class Mammalia; order Carnivora; family Mustelidae; genus Lutra; species Lutra lutra. The sequence goes on along the minus strand of NC_062283.1, from coordinate 125,305,642 downwards.
TCCTTTCCTTTCCTTTTTTCCCCCTTCCTTCCTTCCTTCCATTTTTTTTCCAAGTTTTTATTTAATGTCCAGTTAGTTAACATAAAGCATAATATTAGTTCCAGGAGTAGAATTTAGTGACTTATCATTTACATACAACACCCAGTGCTCATCACAAGTGCCCTCCATAATACCCATCACCTATTCAACCCTTTCTGTCTCCTTATTGTGTGATGTTATTGAGGTTCTAAGAGGCTTCCTCGCTAACCCATGTTCTGAACAAAAGTCTTGGTATTTTCTCTCAAGATGTGCTACTTGTTTGGAAAGTTCTCTTTTTGGCTGATGTTGCATATGTTGTCTAGTTTCCAGCTTTCTGTTTCACTCTGGTCAATTTTGGTCTGCTTTTATCTCTTCATTTATACATAGATCTCAATTATAGGTCATTTATAAGCATTCTCTGATTTCGTTGCATAGTTTCTTATTTCATGAACTTCTTACTTTTGGTTACTTTCAAAGAAAACATGAAGGCAGAGATTTGCCTTTCTGGAAAGAGTAAACTTTTATCTAGATTATATAGGAACACAGGATCTTGTTGGAGACATATGATCAGATCAGTTTGTCTTAAAGAAGCTAAAACAATAAAACTATTTTGGGGAAAGCCAATGTATCCATTTGAATAAAAATGATGTTTTAGAGTAATACAAATCTAAGACTGATGATATAGTGATGACAGGCCAATGGGGAAAATAGACTTACAGTAAAAAGCAGAAAAAGAAGCACCTGGGTGGCTCATTTGGTTAAGCAACCAACTGTTGATTTCAGCTCAGGTCATGACCTTAGGGTCATGAGAGGGCTCAGTATGGAGCCTGCTTAAGATTTTCTCTTTTCCTCTCCTTCTCTGTTTCTCAAAAACAAACAAACAAACAAATAAATAAATAAATACAAATAGCAGAAAAAAGCATAAATGGAGATATTTTGAAGCTTAGTGACTTTGGTATCTAAGAATGTTTTGGGGTTTTCTTTTAGGTTTTTTAGATTTAGATTTTAGATTTTCTTAGATTTTTTTACAAAGATTTTATTTATTTATTTGAGAGAGAGAGCATGAGAGTAGAGAGAGTTAGAGGGAGAAACAGATTTCCCATTGAGTAGGGTGCCTAAAGTGGGACTCAATCCTGGGACTCTGGGATCATGACCTAAACCGAAGGCAGTTGCTCAACCAACTGAGTCACCCGGCCCCTAGGAATGGTTTAGTAAAAATAGAATTGAACTAAAATAAACGAGTTCCTAAACTATAAATGGAATACATATTCAGAGAAGGGAAATAATAAGAAATTCATTAGCAGTTTAAGATCTCTTAGCTTATGTAAAAGACAAAATATCCAATATGAGTTTCATGTTTCCCTTCAGTGTTATTAAAACTTTCTCTAACTTAAGATTTCTTCATTGAAAATAAAAGATGAAAAATTGGCTAGTCTAATAAGCCATATTTGTAATTCCAAGTGATCTTTCTACTTTGACCTTTTTAATCTTGAAAAAAAAAACAGACTGATTTTAATTGCTGCACTTAAGACAACTTAATAAGACACCTGCTGATAGATTCCAAATGAAAGAAAAAATCATGAGAAAAATGGAAATATTTCTCCTATTTTTGCACTGAGTTCTTTATCTTTATCTAAGTGAATGATATGCCACCAGATTCTTGAAAATGACATAACTAGGTGTTTTGAAACTCCTGATATATTTTTAATATCTTCATTATTTTTATTAATTGCAAAATGTACAGCTTTTTTTTTAAGATGTATTTATTTTAGAGTGAGCAAGTGAGGGAGGGGGGGAAGCCACTGAGCATCAAACCCTACACAGGGCTCAATCTTAACATCCTGAGATCATGACCTGAGCTGAAATCAAGAGGCAGACACTTAACTGACTGAGCCACCCAGACCCCACAAAATGAACAGCTTTTTGGTTGCATGAAACTTAATTGAATTTTTATATCTATGGATGTGCTTATAAATTTTATCCCCATAAATTACCTTAGAAATAAATCCTTAATTTAAAAAGGCTTTATTTATTTATTTATTTATTTATTTTGCTGAAGGAAGTGTTTATTTTATACATCTATTGATTTTTAATAGATTTATAATTGACATACTATATTTTATGATCACCTCAATAGTTCTAATTACCATCTGTAACTATACAAGGTTATTACAATATTATTGGCCTTATTGCCTATGCTATATATAAAATCCCCATGGCTTATTTATTTTATAACTGGAAGTGTGTATTTCATAATCCCCTTCACTTTTTTAATCCATCCTTCTACCTGCCTTTCCTCTGGCATCTGAGATTTTGTTTGTTTTCTGTATCTATTTCTGTTTTGCTTTGTTTGTTCATTTGTTTTTTTCATATAAGTGAAATCATATAGTGTTTCTTCTTTCTGACCTATTTCATTTAGTGTAATACCCTCTAGGGAAATATAAATCAAAACCACAGTGAGATACCACCTCCCATCTGTGAGAATGGCTTTTATCAAAAAGACAAGAAAAAACAAATGCTGGCAAGGACATGGAGAAAAGAGAACCCTGGGCACCGTTGGTGGGAATGTGAATTGGTGCAGCCACTGTAGAAGAGGATCTCTAGCACTGGGTGTTACACTCAACTAATGAGTCATTGAACATTATATCAAAAGCTAATGATGCACTGTCACTTGGTTAATTGAATTTAAATAAAACAAACAACCCCCACAAATAAAACAAAACAACAACAACAAAAAAATATAACTACCATATGATTTGGCAATTCCTCTTGTGAATATTTACCCTAAAAACAAAAAACAAAAACAGAAAAAGTTCTTACTTGAACCCTCATCTACTACAAAGAAACAAGAAGCATAGGCATCTCACCTTGCTTAGCCTAGGGAGTCTATTCAGTGTTCGTGAAAATGTAATGATCCTTAGACTCAAAGCAATTTGGGTTAAAAGTCTAGCTCTGCCATCTATTCTTTGGATGACACTGAGATCCTTGGTTTACCCCTTTGAATCTTATCAATTAACACGGCTAAAATGGGATTGTAATATATACATCATTGACTAAACTTTTCCAGTTTCCTTACTTCTTGTATAACACATTTTTTGAGCATTTGCTTTATTTTTGGCAGATGTTTAAGTTCTAGGTTTAGAACCCTAAAATGATAGCTAAAAGCTCTGTGTTCCAGATGCAAAGTACCAAGAAAGAATAGCAATAAAATCATCAAATAAATAAGAAAATTATTGGAGAATGGTAAGTACTAGGAAGACTACAAAACCGAGTAGTGGAAGATAGTGATTCTTTAGTGGTTGTGGTTAAGGAGAACTGATCTGAGGGCACCTGGGTGGCTCAGTGGGTTGGGCCTCTGCCTTCAGCTCAGGTCATGATCTCAGAGTTCTGGGATCGAGTCCCACATCAGGATCTCTGCTTGGCAGGGAGCCTGTTTCCTCCCCTCTCTCTCTCTCTCATCTCTCTCTCTCTCTCTCTCTCTCTCTCTCTGTACCTACTCATGATCTCTCTCTGTCAAATAAATAAAATCTTTAAAAAAAAAAAAAAAGGAGAACTGAGCTGAGACCTGAATGATGATTAGAGTGGACCCCATGAAATGTGGAAGAAGATAGTAATAGCCAGAAAAACAAAGTTGTTCAGGGAGGGTGGGGGAAGTGCAAAATGAATAGTGGCAAGGGGGAGGAAATTATAATATTTGATGGATTTTAATGAGATCAGTGTGGCTGGACAAATAATAAGTGTGTGAGAATATAGGTTAAGATCAGGCTTAAGAGGAAGGCATATATACTTTTCTTATGTGGTAATTCTGACTTGACATACAATAATTATAAAATCACCTGGCATTTGCAAATCTACCTCTAACTTCTTTATCCCTTAATTTATTCATCCATCTACTCTAATATTGTTAAGAGAGTTTTGTAAAGAAGAAACCAAAGACTAAAACATATATATCCATCAATTATTGCTGCATAACAAAAGGAAAATTTGCATTTGAATAATCAAATAACATATATTTCTAACGTGTCTGTGGGCTAGGTTGGAGAGAGTCTGCTGACTCAGTTAAGAGTCTCTAAGGGGAGAGATTAGGAAAGGGTTGGCTGTATGAGTAACTAATATTCCTTGACTGAGGGGGCTAACAAGGACATACATGACTCATGGCAATGCATAGGTCCTAGAGAGCAAGTTAGAAATAGGCCCATAGTCACTCACATTTTGTAGGCAAGAACAAGTTCATAACCATGACTGAAGTGAAGAGACAAGGTAATACACTCGCCTTTAAAAGGAAGAAATGAGAAGTTATGTAGCAGGAGGAGAGTAGATACAAAGAGGGGAAGAATTGTGGACAATAATCCAATACACTAGGAATGGAAAAAGCTCTATTTTCCAAAATAGCACAAAAACACTAGAAAAAAAGAAAGACAGAAGGAAAGATAGATGAAAGAAAGAAAGTAGGAAGGAAGGAAGGAGAGAAAAAGAGAAAGAAAGGGCTGATAGGTAAGCCCCAAAGAGTTACTTTTTCCTTACAAACCACCCTTTCTCACTTGTAATCCTCAGGTTCAAACTTCATGTACATAATACTGTTTGCCAACACAGATTCAAGCTTGAGTCAATAAGTCTTGTATTCATTGTATACCTTCCAGAAAATCTGTACTCTACATTCACTGGTTATAAAACTTAAATGTTTCTATCTGTAATTAAACACAAGCATTATTTTTCATATTACAGTTTAAACTTAAAAATATTCAGCTCTATCTAGTTTCCTGCACTGATGCTGATCATGTCATTTTATATCTTGACACATTTGCTCATATCATTTCCTCTACCAAGAAATTTCTTCCAAATAGTAAGTATTCAATATACATTATGAAATTTATGAAAAGATAAGAGAAAGAATAAAACATTTCATACACTAAACAAAAGCAACATTTGGAGTTAAAGCACTGAATTGATATTACCAACTTTACCACTAAGATCATCACAAAGGGAGGGAGGAGGCAAGATGTCAGAGAAGTAGCAGGCTGAGACTACTTCAGGTAGCCAGAGATCAGCTAGATAGCTTATCTAAAGATTGCAAACACCTACAAATCCAATGGGAGATCAAAGAGAAGAAGAAAAACAACTCTAGAAACAGAAAATCAACCACTTTCTGAAAGGTAGGACTGGCAGAGAAGTGAATCCAAAGCGACGGGAAGATAGACTGCGGGGGGAAGAGTCGGCTCCCGGCAAGCAGCGGAACAACAGAGCACAAAATCAGGACTTTTAAAAGTCTGTTCCACTGAGGGACATTGCTCCAGAGGCTTAACCCGGGTGAAGCCCACGCAGGGTCAGCGTGGCCTCAGGTCCCACAGGGTCACAGAAGGGTCGGGGGTTTCTGAGTGTCGCAGAGCTTGCAGGTATTAGAACAGGGAAGCCGGCTACAGAGACAGAGCCGAGGAATAAGCGCTAAGCTCGGGGTTACCTTGAACCGGTCGCAGGCTCGGTCAGCTCGGAGTGCGACCGGAGGCCAGGGTGACGGGAGTAATTGGGCGCTGTTCTCTGTGGGCGCACTGAGGAGTGGGGCCCCGGGCTCTCGGCTCCTCCGGGCCGGAGACAGGGAGGCCGCTATCTTAATTCCCGCCCTCCGGAACTCTACGGAAAGTGCTCAGGGAACAAAAGCTCCTGAAAGCAAACCCGATCTGATTACTCAGACTGCCCTGGGTAAGGGCGGTGCAAATCCACCTGGGGCAAAGACACTTGAGAATCACTACAACAGGCCCCTCACCCAGAAGATCAACAAGAAACCCAGCCAGGACCAAGTTCACCTACCAAGGAGTGTGGTTTCAATACCAAGGAGAGCAGCGGAATTCCAGAGGAGGAGAAAGCAAAGCATGGAACTCATGACTTTCTCCCCATGATCCTTTAGCCTTGCAGTTAATTTAATTTTTTTTTCAATATTTTTTCTCTTCTTCTGCTAAATTTTTTTTAACTTTTCCCCTTTTCTTTTTTAATTAGTTTATCTAATATATATATATATATATATATATATATATATATTTTTTTTTTTTTTTTCCTTTTTATATTTTTTCTTTATTGGTTTTTTTTTAATTGTTTCTTTTTTTTTTTTTTTCTTTTTCTTTCTGAACCTCTTTTTATCCCCTTTCTCTCCCCTCACGATTTGGGATCTCTTCTGATTTGGCTAAAGCATATTTTCCTGGGGTTGTTGCCACACTTTTACTATTTTACTTGCTCCTTCATATACTCTTATCTGGACAAAATGACAAGGCGGAAAAATTCACCACAAAAAAAAGAACAAGAGGCAGTACCGAAGGCTAGGGACCTAATCAATACAGACATTGGTAATATGTCAGATCCAGAGTTCAGAATGACAATTCTCAAGGTTCTAGCCGGGCTCGAAAAAGGCATGGAAGATATTAGAGAAACCCAATCGGGAGATATAAAAGCCCTTTCTGGAGAAATAAAAGAACTAAAATCTAACCAAGTTGAAATCAAATAAGCTATTAATGAGGTGCAAACAAAAATGGAGGCTCTGACTGCTAGGATAAATGAGGCAGAAGAAAGAATCAGCGATATAGAAGACCAAATGACAGAGAATAAAGAAGCTGAGCAAAAGAGGGACAGACAACTACTGGACCATGAGGGGAGAATTCGAGAGATAAGTGACACCATAAGACGAAACAACATCAGAATAATTGGGATTCCAGAAGAAGAGGAAACAGAGAGGGGAGTAGAAGGTATGTTGGAGAGAATTATTGGAGAGAATTTCCCCAATATGGCAAAGAGAACAAGCATAAAATCCAGGAGGTTCAGAGAACCACCCTCAAAATCAATAAGAATAGGTCCACACCCCATCACCTAATAGTAAAATTTACAAGTCTTAGTGACAAAGAGAAGATCCTGAAAGCAGCCCGGGAAAAGAAGTCTGTAACGTACAATGGTAAAAATATTAGATTGGCAGCAGACTTATCCACAGAGACCTGGCAGGCCAGAAAGAGCTGGCATGACATATTCACAGTACTAAATGAGAAAAACATGCAGCCAAGAATACTATATCCAGCTAGGCTATCATTGAAAATAGAAGGAGAGATTAAAAGCTTCCAGGACAAACAAAAACTGAAAGAATTTGCAAATACCAAACCATCTCTACAGGAAATTTTGAAAGGGGTCCTCTAAGCAAAGAGAGACCCTAAAAGTAGTAGATCAGAAAAAAACAGAGACAATATACAATAACAGTCACCTTACAGGCAATACAATGGCACTAAATTCATATCTCTCAATAGTTACCCTGAATGTCAATGGGCTAAATGCCCCAATCAAAAGACACAGGGTATCAGAATGGATAAAAGAAAAAAACCCATCTATATGTTGACTACAAGAAACTCATCTTAAACCCGAAGACACCTCGAGATTTAAAGTGAGGGGGTGGAAAAGAATTTACCATGCTAATGGACATCAGAAGAAAGCAGGAGTGGCAATCCTTATATCAGACCATTTAGATTTTAAGCCAAAGACTACAATAAGAGATGAGGAAGGACACTATATCATACTCAAAGGATCTGTCCAACAAGAAGATCTAACAACTTTAAATATCTATGTCCCTAACGTGGGAGCAGCCAACTATATAAACCAATTAATAACAAAATCAAAGAAACACATTGACAATAATACAAGAATAGTAGGGGACTTTAACACTCCCCTCACTGAAATGGACAGATCATCCAAGCAAAAGATCAACAAGGAAATAAAGGCCTTAAATGACACACTGGACCAGATGGACATCACAGATATATCCAGAACATTTCATCCCAAAGCAACAGAAATACACATTCTTCTCTAGTGCACATGGAACATTCTCCAGAATAGATCACATTCTTGGTCCTAAATCAGGTCTCAACCGTTATCAAAATATTGGGATCATTCCCTGCATATTTTCAGACCACAATGCTCTGAAGCTAGAACTCAATCACAAGAGGAAATTTGGAAAGAACCCAAATACATGGAGACTAAACAGCATCTTTCTAAAGAATGAATGGGCAACCAGGAAATTAAAGAAGAATTGAAAAAATTCATGGAAACAAATGATAATGAAAACACAGCGGTTCAAAATATGTGGGACACAACAAAGGCAGTCCTGAGAGGAAAATATTAGCAGTACAAGCCTTTCTCAAGAAACAAGAAAGGTCTCAGGTACACAACCTAACCCTACACCTAAAGGAGCTGGAGAAAGAACAAGAAAGAAACCCTAAACCCAGCAGGAGAAGAGAAATCATAAAGATCAGAGCAGAAATCAATGAAATAGAAACCAAAAATACAATAGAACAAATCAACGAAACTAGGAGCTGGTTCTTTGAAAGAATTAATAAGATTGATAAACCCTTGGCCAGACTTAACAAAAAGAAAAGAGAGAGGACCCAAATAAATAAAATCATGAATGAAAGAGGAGAGATCACAACGAACACCAAAGAAATATAGAGAATTATGAGAACATACTATGAGCAACTCTACGCCAACAAATTTGACAATCTGGAAGAAATGGATGCATTCCTAGAGAAATATAAACTACCACAACTGAACCAGGAAGAAATAGAAAGCCTCAACAGACCCTTAAGCAGTAAGGAGATTGAAACAGTCATCCAAAATCTCCAAACAAACAAAAGCCCAGGGCCACATGGCTTCCCAGGGGCATTCTACCAAAAATTTAAAGAAGAACTAATTCCTATTCTCCTGAAACTGTTCCAAAAAATAGAAATGGAAGGAAAACTCCCAAACTAATTTTATTAGGCCAGCATCACCTTGATCCCAAAACCAGACAAGGATCCCATGAAAAAAGAAAACTACAGACCAATATCCTTGATGAACACAGATGCAAAAATTCTCGCCAAAATACTAGCCAATAGGATTCAACAGTACATTAAAAGGATTATTCACCATGACCAAGTGGGATTTATTCCAGGGCTGCAAGGTTGGTTCAACATCCGCAAATCAATCAATGTGATACAACACATTAATAAAAGAAAGAACAAGAACCATATGATACTCTCCATAGATGCTGAAAAAGCTTTTGACAAAGTACAGCATCCCTTCCTGATCAAAACTCTTCAAAGTGTAGGGATAGAGGCACATACCTCAATATTATCAAAGCCATCTATGAAAAACCCACCACAAATATCATTCTCAATGGAGAAAAAATGAAAGCTTTTCCGCTAAGGTCAGGAACTTGGCAGGGATGTCCGTTATCACCACTGCTATTCAACATAGTACTAGAAGTACTAGCCTCGGCAATCAGATGACAAAAGGAAATTAAAGGCATCCAAATCATCAAAGAAGAAGTCAAACTCTCACTCTTCGCAGATGATATGATACTATATGTGGAAAACCCAAAGACTCCACTCCAAAACTGCTAGAACTTGTACAGGAATTCAGTAAAGTGTCAGGATATAAAATCAATGCACAGAAATCAGTTGCATTTCTCTACACCAACAACAAGACAGAAGAAAGAGAAATTAAGGAGTCCATCCCATTTACAATTGCACCCAAAACTATAAGATACCTAGGAATAAACCTAACCAAAGAGACTAAGAATCTATACACAGAAAACTATAAAATACTCATGAAAGGAATTGAGGAAGACACAAAGAAATGGAAAAATGTTCCATGCCCCTCGATTGGAAGAATAAATATTGTGAAGTTGTCTATACTACCTAAAACAATCTACACATTTACTGCAATTCCTATCAAAGTACCATCCATTTTTTTTTTCAAAGAAATGGAACAAATAATCCTAAAATTTATATGGAACCAGAAGAGACCTCGAATAGCCAAAGGAATATTGAAAAAGAAAGCCAAAGTTGGTGGCATCACAATTCCAGACTTCAAGCTCTATTACAAAGCTGTCATCATCAAGACAGCATGGTACTGGCACAAAAACAGACACATAGATCAATGGAACAGAATAGAGAGCCCAGAAATAGACCCTCAACTCTATGGCCAACTAATCTTCGACAAAGCAGGAAAGAATGTCCAATGGAAAAAAGACAGCCTCTTCAATAAATGGTGTTGGGAAAATTGGACAGCCACATGCAGAAAAATGAAATTGGATCATTTCCTTACACCACACACGAAAATAGACTCAAAATGGATGAAGGATCTCAATGTGAGAAAGGAATCCATCCAAATCCTTGAGGAGAACACAGGCAGCAACCTCTTTGACCTCAGCCACAGCAACATCTTCCTAGGAACATCACCAAAGGCAAGGGAAGCAAGGGCAAAAATGAACTACTGGGATTTTATCAAGATCAAAAGCTTCTGTACAGCAAAGGAAACAGTTAACAAAACCAAAAGACAACTGACAGAATGGGAGAAGATATTTGCAAATGACACATCAGATAAAGGGCTAGTTTCCAAAATCTATAAAGAACTTAGCAAACTCAACACCCAAAGAACAAATAATCCAATCAAGAAATGGGCAGAAGACATGAACAGACATTTCTGCAAAGAAGACATCCAGATGGCCAACAGACACATGAAAGAGTGCTCCACATCACTCGGCATCAGGGAAATACAAATCGAAACCACAGTGAGATATCACCTCACACCAGTCAGAATGGCTAAAATTAACTAGTCAGGAAATGAGGATGCGGAGAAAGGGGAACCCTCCTACACTGTTGGTGGGAATGCAAGCTGGTGCAACCACTCTGGAAAACAGCATGGAGGTTCCTCAAAATGTTGAAAATAGAACTACCCTATGACCCAGCAATTGCACTGCTGGGTACTTACCCTAAAGATACAAATGTAGTGATCCGAAGGGGCACGTGCACCCGAATGTTTATAGCAGCAATGTCTACAATAGCCAAACTATGGAAAGAACCTAGATGTCCATCAACAGACGAATGGATAAAGAAGATGTGGTATATATACACAATGGAATACTATGCAGCCATCAAAAGAAATGAAATCTTGCCATTTGTGACGACATGGATGGAACTAGAGGGTATCATGCTTAGCAAAATAAGTCAATCGGAGAAAGACAACTATCATATGATCTCCCTGATATGAGGGAGAGGAGATGCAACATGGGGGGTTAAGGGGGTAGGAGAAGAGTTAATGAAACAAGATGGGATTGGGAGGGAGACAAACCATAAGTGACTCTTAATCTCACAAAACAAACTGAGGGTTGATGGGGGGATGGGGGTTGGGAGGGGGGGTGGGATTATGGACATTGGGGAGGGTATGTGCTATGGTGAGTGCTGTGAAGTGTGTAAACCTGGCGATTCACAGACCTGTACCCCTGGGGATAAAAATATATGTTTATAAAAAATAAAATTAAAAAAAAAAATAGAATAACAATCAGTGGCTGAAAGCTAAAAAAAAAAAATCATCACAAAAGGTTTGTTCATATTTAGTTGTTATTTGGATTAATGACAATTACTAGTAAGACAAAAGAATGAGTAATAATATGAACTTAATGAAATAAGTCTGAAGACTCCACCATCTGGGTAGAATGACGGTATAAAGTACTCCAACTCTATCCACATGTAAAATATTCACAAAATATTTTATAATGTCAAGATATCCAAGTTAAATGCCTTATTAAATATCTGGCTATGAAAGAATGCCATAAAAATTAAGAAAAAATAAAGAAATGACTTTTGTGCTATTGGAACCTGAAATTAGCCTGAGCTTGTTAAAGTCATAGGTGTATTGACGTAGTGTGGACACTTATACGAGGCATGCAAAGTATTGGTTTATGTACGTATGTATATATATATTGGGGGGCAGTACCTATGGATCCAAGGCAAATTTCAGAGAATTTTGTACTAGATTGTCAGCTTATTTTTTTTTATATCATTGATACTTATTATTTGAACCTAGTTTTATTGAGAACTTCAGAGCACTGTCACTGGGGCCAGTCATGTAGTAAGAATGTGTCTATCTGACCAGCAGGGTATAAAATGTTCTGAGAATCCCTATTGAGTTTCCTTGTCCCAGGGCATTCCAAGCATATATCCTTGGTTTCTGATTTGAGAGAGAAAGCATATCCTTTATTTGTCTGTGCCTGGTCTTTTGGATTGTTCGCTGGGAGGCAGCTTTTGGCAGAGAAATATCCTTACTCTAATGCATTAAACTGTAAAACAGCATAAACAGTAGCTTCAGAGGCATTGCCATTTAAAGTCCTGTTAGATTTCTTTATGAATCAAATGGGTTTGACTGCCCTAGCACAATTACAAATGCTATAACTATAAAGAAAATAAACTTGCTTCGTGAAGTCAAAATGTTTCTCACCAGCAGGCAAATTCCCTTAATGATAGGGATGTAGGGGCTTACATTTTAAAAAAGTATTTCTTTTGTCCCACATTGATTGTACTAATCTTGCACACCATGAACCAGATTTCTGACTGTACTTGGGGGCGACCCTGCACTGACTTCTTGGCCGCTAAAAGTGCAGTAAAACTGAAATTCTTGCAAAGATGTGTGACTACTTTGTTAAGTAATTAAGAGTAATAAAGTTATTTAAAATCAGTTCACCTTTACAAATGAATTTTGCTACTCTTACAGTATGAGATTAAATTTTCCAAACTTTTCAAAAGTTGAGACCTGTTTTTTTTGTTTCATGTGATTATGATTTATCATCTTATTTTATTATTATTTATTATTCAGTATCTTACAATTTAGAATAGACTCATTTCCTTTTTCATTTTTCAAACAATTTTCCACAAACATATGGATAGATTAATGGACAAACCCCACCATTCTTCCCTTACTTTTATCTAAGACAGTTCTGTATATTTTCTGAGTAGTTCTAAATTTAAGATTATATATATGTATTTGTGATCTTCATACAACATATATGAGTCACTGTTTCATTTTTCTATATTCTTAAGATTTTTCAAAAGTAACATTGAAATGATATTTTTGTGGTCTAAGTGAGCTGTCATAGATATTTGACTATGATGATTAGGACATATTTACATTTATGATCCAAACACTAAATCAATAAAAAAAGTTATACCTGATTAATTGCATGCCTATTGCTCAATTAACGAGGGATCACTTTATAACTAACTCTTTTAGAAATTTTATATCAAAACATTAGTATCTATTTATTAATCTAAAATAGCCCTTTAAAGGATGCTTTCTGGCAGGGGGTATGATGTTTGTCTGCCTTTTCCTTTTACCAGCAGCATATCCACCATCAAAAACAAAACAAAACAAAACAAAACAAAAAACACAAAACAGAAAAGCCACAGCTTTAAAAACAGATTGTTTCCTTTTATGTACATGATAGACGGAAGTGATTGTGAAGTAAGAGAACATGCATTTTCAGAGGAAAAAGTGTATAAAGAAATCTCAGAAGATTAAATTTCTATTTCCTGCTTCAGCTATTCGCTAGGTGGCTAAAGGCAATGAGTTTCAAAATGTGGTTCTCTGGAGGTGATCACATTACACTTTAAAATAAGCATATATATACTTTCCTCAAATCTTACATTTGAAGTATGAACTCATGTATTTTTATGGAGGCTAAAAAGATGTCCCTAAGGTCTATGAACACACATAATAGCATGATTATTAAAAATATTTCCCTTGATCCAAAAATTGTGATTCCACAAATGTGCGTTTTGTGCCTACTCATGTTTTTGTCTTGATGAAATGAACTCTGTAAGACTATTCTACCTAGTTCATTACCTTTTCTTGCTAATTTACACTCATAATTCCCCTCATTCATTGTTGCTTCTGGCTTTGATTGATTTGACAGGCTACCTAGGCAAAATATCTGAATTGACTTCAAATTCAACTGTTTTGTGTCAGGGTGCCATGGTTGTGAAATTCTCGGTACCATATTGTCCATTTTATTTTCTACCTCTATGGTCCCTAATCCTAAACTCTTCTACAGTTTCATCCTCCTCTATCAGACTAAAACAAATAATACAGATACTAGTCCTCTCTGTCTCCTTTGGATTTCCTTACACTGTGTTGACACTGTTGGCAATATCAACCTCAGTCTTAATCTATAGGCAGATAACTATCAAATTTATAATTCCATCTTTGAACTCTACTTTGAGCACCAGACATGAGTATTGAAACCCCTATTTGTTCTCTACTATTAGATGTCTCAAAGGTTGCTCAGAGTCATGTCCAAAACCAAAATCAGACCCTATTTCTTAATTTCCTATAAGACTTTTCAGTTCCTTCATGTAGAATCAAAAATTGTAATTATATATACATTTTTTATTATTTGACTGACGTTTGCCTTTCCTATGAGTGTATAAGCTCCATTAGGACAGGAGGCCTTTCTCTTCTGGTCAACATCTCTATCCCCCTTGCTTAACAGAGTGTCTGGAATGTAATAGGCATTTGAAAAATATTTGTTGAACATTTAATAAAGCAATTCTGGAGGATAAATAACAGGAAGAAGAAAAGATTGCAAAATACTCCTAAGTTTTTGTGATACTAATAGTTTTAGCAAGTTAAGAATTGGAACTTTGTAATAAGTAAAACAGTTTGCATATAAAAATTTTTATTAGTCTTATATTAAATAATTCCAGAAATAAAATATGCCCTTATTAGACACATGTATATAAATAACAAAGAGATGATAAATGGGGAGATGAACAGATGTATACATACAAACATACATGCATGCATGCATAATTTTTGTAAGAGGAGCCACTGATTTTGAGGCATGTAACAAGTGTAGGAAAGTATTGAGGATTCTGTAGTTTAGAAAACTCATCTAGAATGTTAATAAATAGCAGTTTTGCTTTTTTTTTTTTTTTGAACCTTTTTTTTCAAAGGAAGGATGAAGTAAGTCCCAATGCTTGGCCTAGGATGAAATGACACAATGTGTGATTGATCCCTGGTAGTTTAGATTTCACCTCCACTCTGGATATATATTTTCTATGTCAAATAATCTTTGTTAAGGATGTGCTGGTGTCTGTCTTTGAAAGGGATGAAAAGACAATTTAAATTAATTGGCCCTTAGAGCTCCGAAGAGTTTAATTCCCTCGTGTGATTAAACTCTTAACCCCTAAAGACTCTATTCCCTTGATTTTAAAATTGAATAAGATTCAGCATTTGTTTTATACATACAAACACACATACATAAACACACACACACACACAGTTATGAAATCATCTCTCTTTTAGGCAGTAGACTGTGTATGTTCAATGAACAAATAGTCAATCTTAAGAAGAAATACTACTAGAAATTTAAGAATTTATTTCAGGGAACACAGTTTATAAAATAGGAAGTTTTATTGTGTTACCCTAGCAAAATGTCAAATAAAAAAAAACTCAGCATATTATTTTTTGGTCATTTAACATATTCTTTTGCTTTCTGAAATCACATAGTGAAAAAAAGCCATATTTAAGAATAGATTATAAAAATATGACATAATAATATTAATATCATATATGGTTAGCTTTCTTCTGTTTATCACTTACCCATGTATTTAATGAAACTGAAATCTTAGAAAAACTTGAGAACTTGTTTTTCTATCTGTAGATATTTTCTTTTTTTTTTTTTAAGATTTTACTTATTTATTTGACAGAAATCACAAGTAGGCAGAGAGGCAGGCAGAGAGAGAGAGAGAAGGAAGCAGGCTCCCCACTGAGCAGAGAGCCTGATGTGGGGCTCAATCCCAGGATCCCAGGATCATGACCTGAGCCTAAGGCAGAGGCCCTAACCCACTGAGCCACCCAGGCGGCCCTATCCATTTCTTATGCATTTGCTTAGCCCCCACTTTTTTTGAGAGTTAATGTGTCTTTAGTACTTTCCTCTTTTCCAGATATTCTGCTATAGACTATGTATGCATTGTTCCACTTGGTTCTTCCAACTTTGGGATACAGATAATGGTTTGTCCCAATTTTGTGAATGAAGGTATGGGAATTAAGAAGCTTGGTCAGGGGGCGCCTGGATGGCTCAGTGGGTTGAAGCCTCTGCCTTCGGTTCAGGTCATGATCCCGGGGTCCTGGGATCAAGCCCCGCATCGGGCTCTCTGCTCGGCAGGGAGCCTGCTTCCTCCTCTCTCTCTCTCTGCCTGCCTCTCTGCCAACTTGTGATCTCTGTCTGTCAAATAAATAAATAAAATCTTTAAAAAAAAAGAAGCTTGGTCAGAATTACAAAGCAAAAATCACAAAATTCACAAAAAAGAAAAGGACAAAATACTTTTATTTGTGGCAGACGCCAGAACTACACTTTACAGTGTAAATTCCTTTTTACCTTCAACCGATCGTCTTCAAATTATGTTTAAAAACATTGATAATTTAAGTTTCTCATCCTTTAAAACATGAAAACTATTGCCTTAGAGTGAAAGTTACAGATGTATATAAATACATCATCCTTATTTCTTTTGAATATCCTCAATTTGATTCTATATTGAAGCTTATCATTTACATTTCTATGGACTTGAAAATATTTTATTGCATGTTTATTTCAAAGACATTAGTTTTCTAAATATACACATGCATCCTCATTTATGGCTGTTGCATCACATTATATCTGCTTCCTTAATGCTCCAGGGTTTGGTATATTTGTTTCTGTTTTTGTCTTTAAATAACAGTTGACTTTTTCTATCAATTCTGATTGTTTAATACATAGAATATGCCACTGTGATTTCTTATCAGCAGTTGCACATTGTGTAGTTATTTTTCTGAGTTTAGAATAGCATATTGGTTATACCGTGCAGAAACTCCCTACGTTTATTGATTCATCTCATTCAACAGGTATTTTAAAATAAATTCTATGGTAAAACAATGTGTGAATTGCAAATTTATTGTTTTTGATGAGACTCACTTTTGTGATAATATTTTACAAGAAAATATTAAATATTTTTAAAATTTTTTTTAAATTTTAAAATTTAAAACCTTTAAAAATTCATTAAAATGTTAATCAGGTAACATTTTCTATTTTTTCAGATATTTAAACATCTTAAGAGAGTGAATTTTTAAAGTATAATCTAGTAGTTCAGAATCATGTTTTTCTATAACATAATATACTTATCACAAATAATTCTTACTCATTGATTCAGTCCTATATTTTAAGGTAATGTTTTTTTTTAAAGATTTTATTTATTTATATGACAGAGAGATGGAGAGACAGCACAAGTAAGCAGAGTAGCAGGCAGAGGGAGAGAAAGCAGCCTCTCTGCTAAGCAGGGATCCTGATGCAGGGCTTGATCCCAGGATCCTGGAATCATGACCTGAGCTGAAGGCAGCCACTTAACCAACTGAACCACCCAGATGACCCTAAGGTAATGCTTTTTTTTTTTTATCTTTTTTTTTTTTTCAGCATAACAGTATTCATTGTTTTTGTACCATACCCAGTGCTCCATGTAATCCTTGCCCTCTCTAATACCCACCACCTGGTTCCCCAAACCTCCCACCCCCCTACCTCTTCAAACCCTTCAGATTATTTTTCAGAGTCCATAGTCTCTCATTGTTCACCTCCCCTTCCAATTTCCCCCAACTCCCTTCTCCTAACTCCCCATGTCCTCCATGCTATTTGTTATGCTCCACAAATAAGTGAACCCATATGATAATTGACTCTCTCTGCTTGACTTATTTCACTCAGCATAATCTCTTCCAGTCCCATCCATGTTGCTACAAAAGTTGGGTATTCATCCTTTCTGATGGAGGCATAATACTCCATAGTGTATATGGACCACATCTTCCTTATCCATTCGTCCGTTGAAGGACATCTTGGTTCTTCCCACAGTTTCGTGACCGTGGCCATTGCTGCTATAAACATTGGGGTACAGATGGCCCTTCTTTTCACTACATCTGTATCTTTGGGGTAAATACCCAGTAGTGCAATTGCAGGGTCATAGGGAATTTCTATTTTTAATTTCTTGAGGAATCTCCACACTGTTCTCCAAAGAGGCTGCACCAACTTGCATTCCCACCAACAGTATAAGAGGGTTCCCCTTTCTCCACATCCCCTCCAACACATGTTGTTTCCTGTCTTGCTAATTTTGGCCATTCTAACTGGTGTAAGGTGATATCTCGATGTGGTTTTAATTTGAATCTCTCTGATGGCTAGTGATGATGAACATTTTTTCATGTGTCTGATAGCCATTTGTATGTCTTCATTGGAGAAGTGTCTGTTCATATCTTCTGCCCATTTTTTGATACGATTATCTGTTTTGTGTGTGTTGAGTTTGAGGAGTTCTTTATAGATCCTGGATATCAATCTTTTGTCTGTACTGTCATTTGCAAATATCTTCTCCCATTCCGTGGGTTGCCTCTTTGTTTTGTTGACTGTTTCCTTTGCTGTGCACAGACACATAGACCAGTGGAACAGAGTAGAGAGCCCAGATATGTACCCTCAACTTTATGGTCAGTTAATCTTCAACAAACAGGAAAAAATATACAGTGGAAAAAAGACAGTCTCTTCAATAAATGGTGCTGGGAAAACTGGGCAGCTATATGTAGAAGAATGAAACTCGACCATTCTCTTACACTGTACACAAAGATAAACTCAAAATGGATAAAAGACCTCAACGTGAGACAGGAATCCATCAGAATCCTAGAGGACAACATAGGCAGTAATCTCTTTGATATCAGCCACAGCAACTTCTTTCAAGATATGTCTCCAAAGGCAAAGGAAACACAAGCCAAAATAAACTTTTGGGACTTCATCAAAATCATAAGCTTCTGCACAGCTAAGGTAATGCTTTTATTCAGAGTTGATAGTGTACTGATTCAGATGCTAATCTCATTTAGAAATATTCTCACAGACATACCCAGAATGATGACTAACTGTATTTCTTCCTCCTTGTGGCCCAGTCGAGTTGACACATAAAATTAGCCATTACAACATGGACCTAAATAAGTTTCATATCATGTAGAAAGTACCAAATGTCATAAGGTAGTTAAGAAAGTTGATAGATCAATGTCAAGAGGCAGAATATACTACTTATTATTTTCCACTTTCAGAGTTTACTCATCTTCCTCTTTGCTCAATAACTCTCGGGTCATACCTTTGAAGTTTGTCTGAAGGTTGTGATAATGTGTAAAAAGTAGAGAGCTGCATTCCCCCAAATCACCTTTCAAGAATGGATCCTACTTAGATTTGGGAAAAAGAGGAACTTGTGTGAAATTTGGAAGCTGAAAGAAAATCAGAGGCCATTATTCTTGGAAGGTTGTCCTGGTCAGACCCTGTGATGGACAGAGGTGGTTCTCAGCTTGTCTCTTTGTCCTCTGTTCCCTGTCCAGCATGTCTCCACAACTGTGGGCCCTGCTTGCCAGCAGCATTCGCTGGCCCATGACCAAGCACTCAGCTGGGGCCTACAAAAGCTGCAGATGAAATACAGATGAAATAGTCATTTTCACTGATCTCTCCATGAGCCCGCACTTAGTAGTCCCTTTCACCAGCCAGATCAGCTTCTCAGATTTTTTGTAAACTCTAACTTGTTCACCCATGCCATGGCTACAGGTGGAAAGTAAGTTATTTTCCCCTGATCCTCCAACTTATCCCTTCCAGACTTCAACCTCTTCAGCATCTGCCAAGTTTCTCTTACTGAATTTCTATGAGATTGCTTATTCCCAAAATACTTGTGGTGGTGAGCATCCTTGACCACAAGGGTGTAACAATATCTACTGTTCATGGAGTGCACACCATGCTGTAACTCGTAGATACACTTTATACTAAACTTGGCCTGCTCGATAAGCATTCTCACCCTTGTTAAATGGAGGAAAGAACTGGAACTTAGAGAAGTCACAGGTTTTCTCAAGCATACAGAGATCATAGGTCATAGTGCTAGGATTAGAACGCTTCTCTGAGTGTACTTTTCTGTCAACTAATTAATTCTATATGTAAAAATGTGGAATGGCAAATGGCAAACTAACCTAAAAGTCTTTAGTTATAACTAAACTATAACTATAACTTTATAACTTTAACTGTATAAGGTAGATGAGTGCCTGACAAAAATGGCATCGAATACATCATAAAGTTGGCAGTCATTTTGCTATAAAAATTGAACTATCTCAAAAATGCATGAAGCAAATCATCTCACCAAAACAGCAATTTCCACTCTATACTTAGCTTGCCCAGTGTCACCCAAGAATAGAGTACAAAATATATTTCCTAAAATGCTTGCTTCTTCTAACCTTTTGGGGGACAGCCGGCGCTTAGCACTGTGCCGTATTCTGCCTTGTGTTGTGCACTGACAGATCTAATCCTTACTAGAGCAGTATTTCCCATCAACAGATATTTAGAAAGTGTTTTCAGTCTGAGGATACTTGAGCCTTAACTTACTGACCTTTGTCCTGATGCAGAATCAAAAGTGTTTCCATACTGTTGTCTCCTTGAGTCATCTCAATTATAACAAAACAAAATAAATCTTTAGGACAGAAATGCACTTAGGATAGCTGATTTACTATTGTTCTAAGCTAACAAAAGTCTGTTTCTTTCTTCCTAGTGCATTTCAGATGTGATAATAACAAAATAAATCTCTTAGAAACAAACAAATCTCTTTGGGAGCTAGAGAAAAGCTCTTAAAAAAGTCATTTTGAGGTACCCAATTTCCTGTCTTCCACATTCGGATGTTCAGATATGTTTTGGAGAAGAAGACACTAAAAGACTAGATGTCAGACACCTTGTCTCCTTTTTAGGACACTTTGTGAAAAACCACTTAAATGTGCTGCCTAGTAGCTCATTTTGTATTTATATCTTCCATTCCTTCCAAAGTGTCAAATGTGTTCTAATGGACTCATATTTAGACTAACATTTATATATAATGAAAGGAAATGACTTTGGAAAAAAAAATAGTAGTGTTTACTCCATACAACTCCAGAGAGAAATAGACTAATATGTTTCTCTCCACATTGCTTTCTCATTTTTTCTGATTGCACTTTACCCATCATCACTTCCAAGCTCTGATGTTACTGTGGTCCTACAGAAAACTTACTGAGGTGGAAACCAAACTCCTCATTCCCCACCCACGCTCCTAAAGCTCTCATCCTTCAAATTCATCCTTGTCCTAGCTAACAAATGGCAGTGAGTTCCCCGAGTCTCCTTGTTACAACAGGGTGCTGGAGAAGCTTGCTGTCCTGAACTGCGCATAGGCACAGACAAGAACCTCCAAGTTAAACCCTCACTTCCCCCTGGCCAAAGGCCCAGTGGGAAGTTCTTCACAACAGAAAACCTTTTTGGCAATACTCTCTGTTCCAGCCAAACACTAACAGAAAAACTGCATCCCTCCCCCACATCCTTCATCCCTATGGCTTCTTCAGGGTCTAGTGAAAAGGTGATCTTCAAACTCCACCCCCAACCATGGAAGCAGGAGGCAGGGTGGTGTCAACTGGAGGTTGCTGGTGCTGGTTTCTCACCCCTCAGACAACAGAGGCAGGTGGAACTGTGATTTCACCCCCATATAGTGTCAGTGGAGTCCAGGAACTGAGCCTTCACCACTGATGGTCAGTGCTGAGATTCAACAAGGCAGTTCAAACAAGGCTAATAACTATCCTGTTACTCACAAAGCACCCATTTTCCTCAAAAGCATGAGGGGGTCAGAGACTGAGCCTCCATATCCACCTGATGTCTATGAGACAGTACACAGTCTTGGGGGTAGAGCTAGCCAACACTCACAGCTTTTCCTTTGTCAGGAGTGCCTTGCAAGAAACTGAGTCAGAAGGAAGGGGTACAACATTTTCAAGTACTGAAAGAAAAGAAGGGTCAACCACAAAAATCTATATCCAATAAAATATACCAGGAATTAAAAATGCATCAAGAATGAGAGAGAGGGGCGCCTGGGTGGCTCAGTGGGTTAAGCCTCTGCCTTCGGCTTGGGTCATGATCCCAGGGTCCTGGGATCGAGCCCTGCATCTGGCTCTCTACTCAGCAGGGAGTCTGCTTACCCCCACCTCTCTCTCTGCCTGCCTTTCTGCCTACTTGTGATCTCTGTCTGTCAAATAAATCTTAAAAAAAAAAAAAGAATAAGAGAGAAATATAAACAAGTTTAGATGAAGGAAAACAATTTGTTGCTAGCACACCTAGTCTTGAAAAATGGCTAAAGAAATTCTCTGAACAGAGAGAAAATGGTAATAGAAGAAATACTGGAACTTCAGAAAAGGAAGTAACAAAATGGATTAAAAAATGAGAAAAACAACAAAATGACTATCCTTCATCTCATGTGTTTCTTATACCATATTTGATGGTTGAAGTAAAAATTATGATATCATCTGATGTGATGCTCAATGTAAGTAGAGGAAATACTTAAGACAATCATATTTTAAAAGTTGGGAGATAACTTTATGCAATTAAATAAGATCTAATCACGTGATTACCAGACATTAACACTTTCCATAATTAAAATTGCACTTAAGATAAATTTCCAAATTCTTAATAAACTTGGGAGGACTTGCATACTATGGTGACAACTACATCTTTTACCTTCACCTTAAACCACTTTCACCCTCCCTTACTGTGTTCCTCCGGTTCTGACGTTCCTTCACTCGCCCTTCCAGGACTTTTGTGCATGTGTTTTCAGTTTCTGAAATGTTTTTCATGTAGCTCACTTCTATGCATTCTTTAGGTTGAAAGTCAAAGGTCACAACTATAAGGAAGATTTCTCTGACTCCAACCCAATCAAATTAGATAACTGATTATGTTTTTTCAATCTCTTTTCATTTGACTCCTTAGCCCATGTGGGCAGAGGACAAATGCTTTTCACGACTGTATTCTCTCTGCCAGCACAGAGCCTGGCCCACAAAAGAAGTTCAGTAGGATTTGTTCAACAAATAAATGAAGTAGGAGTTGATTTTTCTCAAGGATTTTGCTCTAAATACCCTTCACATAGAGGCATAATATCTGATGTCTAAATATTTATTTATATTAAGGGCTTATAAAATGTTTAAAATCCAGAAAAAAACATTATTAATTCAGTAATATGTAACAAAATATATTGCAACATTAAGGTTGAGAAAATATTTCACAATAAAGAAAACTCTAGTTTCATGATGATTAATTGCAACTTATAATTTTGAATTGAATTATGGACCAGACATTTTAAAAGCAATTGAGAATATTATTGAAACATTCAACAACATTTGAATATGAATCAAGGATTAGCCAATAATTGAATTATTAATAAAAGTGGATATGATATTAAAGTACTCTCAAATTATTTGGAAGTAACCAGAAAATAAACTATGTGTGTAGAGGGGGAAAAAAGCATGAATAGGGAGTGACTAAATGATGAAACAAATTGGGAAAACATGAACAATGGGTAAATCTGGAAAAGTAGCTGTAAGCCCTTTGTAGAATCCTTCCAACTTTGTAAATGTGAAATTATATCAAAATGCAAAGTCTCAAAAACAGAGAATTATTTAAACCTAAGGAAAACCACTGTCTAGAACACTTGGAATTATATATTCACATACAATTCTTCTTGAAAATTTTTCTTGATATTAGGTCTCACTGGTAAAAAGATCAATTAACATTAAAAACTCAATGATAATCAGAAAATAAATATTACATTAAAGATAACCATTTGAATTGACTTAACATAATTAATGATCATGAACTTATGTAGAGAGAATGAATCTAATTATATTTCATTACATATTCACAAGTACAGAGTAATTTTTCCTCCTCTGCCATTAGATATGCCAACAATGTAAAAAATAGAAAAATATGTAAGTATTTTAAAAGATGTTGAAATTTCTTGGCATCAGGGAAATACAAATCAAAACCACAATGAGATACCTCCTCACACCTGCCAGAATGGCTAAAATTAACAACTCAGGAAACAACAGATGATGATGAGGATGTGGAGAGAGGGAAATCTTCTTGCACTGTTAGTAGGTATGCAAACTGGTTCAGCCACTCTGGAAAACAGCAAGGAGGTTCCACAAAAAGTTAAAAATAGAGCCACTCTATGACCTACCAGTTGCACTATTAGGTATTTATCCACAGGACACAAACAAGAATTCAGAGGGGCACATGCGCCTCCTTCTTTATAGCAGCATTGTCCACAATAGCGAATATACAGAAAGAGACCATATGTCCACTGATAGATGAATGGATAAAGAAGATGTGGTATATATTCATCAAAATATTACTCAGCCATCAAAAAGAATGAAATCCTGCCATTAGCAACAACTTGGATGGTACTAGAGGATACTATGCTAAGCCAAATAAGTCAGAGAAAGACAAGCATATGATTTCACTCATATGAGGAATTTAAGAAACAAAGTATATGAAAATAGGGGAAGAGAAAGAAAAATAAGCTGAAAGCAGAGATGGAGACAGCCCATAAGAGAATTTGGAATGCCAAAATGAGAAGAGACAAAGAACTGGGTAGAGAAATATTTGATGAAATAATGTCCATATTTTTTCCCAAAATTAATGGCAAACGCTTATGGATTTAAGAAACTCAAAGAATGGTGGGGCGCCTGGTGGCTCAATGGTTAAGTGTCTGTCTTTGGCTCAGGTCATGATCCCAGGGTCCTGGGATTGAGCCCTGCATCAGGCTCCCTGTTAGATGGGAAGCCTGCTTCTCACTCTCCCACTCCTTGTGTTCCCTCTCTTGCTGTATTTCTCTGTCAAATAAATAAATAAATCTTAAAAAAAAAAAAGAAAAAGAAAAAAGAAACTCAAAGAATGGGATGCCTCGGTGGCTCATTTAGTCAAGCATTCATTTGCCTTTGGCTGAGGTCACAATCCCAGAGTCCTAGGACCAAGTCCCTCAATGGGATCCTTGCTCAATGGGGAGCCTGCTGCTCTCTCTGCTTGCTGTTCCCCCTGCTTGTCTCTTTCTCTCTCTCTGACAAATAAGTAAATAAAATATATCTAGAAGAGGAAGTTCAAAGAATAAAAAACAAATGTATATCAAATATACACACATAATAGTCATTTTACATTAAAACTACTTTGAAGGAAAGACAAAGAGAAAGACTTCACTGCAGCCAAAACAAACAATACTCATTTTGTAAGGGGAACATAGAGAACTCTTAAAACAGATTTCTTACCAGAAACTATACAAGCCAGAATATAATGGAATGACATTTTTACATGCTTGAAGAATAAACAAAACAAAACTTTGAAAACAGTATTCTAAACCCAATGCAAATATATATCAAAAATGGTAGCCAAATCAGGTAACCAAAATCAAGTAACCCAAATCAGGTAACCAAATATTGGGAGAATTGATTGATAATGTACCTGTAATTCAATAAAAGTTAACAGAAGTCTTTAGGCAGGAGGAATATGATACTAGATAAAAACAAATCTCTTTCTACACAAAAAAACCAGAGTGCTAGAACTGAAATGAAGGTAAATGTCAAATTCATTTTTTCTGATCTTTAGTAACACTCAGTGATAACTGTCTAAAACAGAGATAGTAAC
This sequence comes from Lutra lutra, assembly GCF_902655055.1. Lineage (NCBI taxonomy): Eukaryota > Metazoa > Chordata > Mammalia > Carnivora > Mustelidae > Lutra > Lutra lutra. Next base: position 125,280,282 of record NC_062283.1, on the reverse strand, counting down.
AATATATTGTGTGTTTAAACATATGTAAATATTAAATGTATGATAAAGAAATGGAAAGGAGAAATGGAAGTAGACTGCTGTAACCTCCTGAGCCAACAGAAAAGCATACGAATTAATAATTGAGATTGGTAAGGTTGTAAGATAAAAATCAATATGTAAAAATCAATTTGATATCTATGCATTAGCAATGAAAAATTGGATTTTGAATTTTAAAAAATACCATTTACAATAGCACTAAAAAAGGAGTTGTAGGTATAAAGGTTTGGCATTGATTTTGTTACTTTATAATTCCAAAAATACAGGTACAGTCAAGCCCAAATTGCTCCTGGGAATATGTTTATTTTGCTTTTAACATCAGGTAAAGGATGGCTTTTTCTGAGTTTTTGCTTAAGGATGTAGAAAATTAAATTTTAACTGCTGAAAACAGAATAATCACAAATTAGGGAATTAGGGATTTAAGGGTTTCAGGTGTTTCAGAAAAGCCTTAGTAATCTGAAGTTTCACATACTTATTTATATAACACATGAGTTCTGAGACTTTTGAGGTTCACTTATTCTACACATTGAACTCTAAAAGCAGCATGTGCATATTTTTGAGATATCAAATGTATAATCTTGGAATGGTATTTGAAGTATAAAATGCCTTTAATGAACTAAAATGATTCAAGAAGAACATATTGCACTTAAAACACATATTCTATACTATGGGCTTCTAAGAGAGGTGGGTATGATGCTGTGAAGAAAAGCAATTGCATTCTCAGTAGGTTATCACAGTGTATTTTCAGAAGTTTCTAATTGAAGGCATGCTTCATTTGCCTTGGCTATAAAAAAACCTACATTTGCTCATGATTATGTCTGTAAATGCCCTCGTAAAATGTACTCTAGCAAACACACCCGCACACTTGCATATGTGCACACACATGCACATAGACACAAACATTTTACAATTTACTAAGAAATATTTTCATGCAGATTACTTCTTGCTTCTTTTATGTTTTTTCTGAGATCTTTAAGAATATAGAAAAGTTAGGTATTAATATAAATTAATTTAAATGTATTAAACCATATTAAAAAGCCCTGCATTTGATTTAGTAAATTAAATCATTTTTTCATTTTTAATTTTTTTTAAAGATTTGCTTATTTTAGAGAGAGAAATAGAGAAAGAGTGGAGTCCACAAGCAAGGGGTGGGGCAGAGGGAAAGGGAGAGAAGCAGCTCCCCACTGAGTGCAGAGCCCAACTGGATCCCAGTACCCTGAAATCATGACCCAAGCCATGACCCAAGGTGAATCAAGAGTCAAATGCTTAACTGATTGTACTACATGGACACCTCTTTTCAGTTTAAAATGGGAAAATGTCAGGAAGGATTTCCTAAATTATGTATTCCATACCTTGATTTTTTAAACCAATAATTAAATGTTTTTCTTTAAAGCAGTTTGCTTTGTTTAAATTTTTCTTTCAAATAGTAATACACAGACACACACATATACAAAAACAGATAATATATATCTACTATCAGTATTTCACTTTATCTTGTCCCTTTCTAGTTCCTTGTTCATGTCTTATTGAGGAAAAGGGATGCTTCACAATATGTTCATCATAAACTTTCAAGATAGTTGCATGGGATTATAATTATTATTATAGAAAAATAAGGACTGAATGAGAATTGAGTATCAGTAGTGCCGTCCAGAGAAAGTTCATGCCAATCATGATGGTATTCCGGTTTGTTTGTCCTGCTCTACAGCCAGAAGAGATTAGAGATCATTAGACACCAAAATAACCTCCATTCTGAATCTCATTGTCACTTACAGGATAGGTTATTTTAATTCCTGAGAATCTCTGCCTAACAAATTCTACTTTTAGGAATCCTACCCACTTTAAGATTTGCCATTTAATAAGCTCGTGACTTTGAACAAATTACCTACTCTGGGAGCTTCAGATCCTTCAGAGGTAAAACTATAAAGCCTGATTCATAAACTGAATGGGAGTAGCAAAACACTAAGAATAAAATTCTTGGTTCATAGTTAGACCTCATCATTGATAAATATTGTGATTATTATTAGAGAGGAAATAGTATATTATTAGAAAGAGAGAATGAAAGACCTCTGTTAGAACATAGGTTTTATTTTGTGATAAAAAAATTATGGTTTATAGATCATTATTAATGTATTCAAAATACATAGATATACAAAATCAAGTGTAAGAAAGTCTTCAATCCTTAATAACAACAGGCAATGAGCATAACCACATCTAGACATTATAGATTATCAGAATATGTCTGTGAAGAGAGATGGAGCATTCATGACTACAAAACATTCAATTAAAAAGTTATAGAGCTTTAGTACCAAATCCTCATATTTCTCTCATCTGAGACTAACTTTACCAATAGAGCTAGATAGGATGAAGTTCTATCTTCTCAAGATCTTTCAAATTTACCCAGGTGTGAGTAAGAGGAAGATGCACATCAGACAGGAAGAAATGCAAGAAATTTCAAATTGAAATCCAAGTCAAGGATGGTCTCCACCAACCCCTAAATTGGTCACTTATTTGTTTCTTTATTCAATAACTAATTATTGAATATGGGACTTGGTACCAGCATCGTGCTTGACAGACTTTGGAAATACTGTGCTGAGCAAGATGGAGCCTCTGCTTTTATGAAATAAATAGCTACCCACAGAAATAAATTGCTTTATTGAAATTATTTTATTTATTTAGTGACTCCTGCTCTAAGAAATAAAGAGATAAACATAACTTTAGAAAATTATAAAGGTTATGGAGAAAATGAAACAGGGAGATATCTTGGGTGATCAGGGTCAACTTTGGTTTGGCTAGTCAGGGAAGCAGTCTCTGAAGAAGAGGCACTGGATCTGAGAACTTCATGGGACATTGAACTTTCAGTGATTTAAAGAAATAGCCCTGAAGCTAAGATGCCTTCCCTTATTCTGTACCCCATGTTTATTCTATTAGAAATTCTAAAGCTCATGGTGGTTTGAGATGAGACCCTTGCAGATAAGCAACATCTCAGATCAAAACCTAAACTACAGAGACTATCTGAACGTGATATAGGAAGCTAAAATTGGTTTAACACAATGGAACTTAGAAAGATGATTAAATGAACTAACAAAAGGGGGCACATAAATACAAGAGACTCAAGCAGATACTGAATATAAAGATTAAGGGGAAAGTAGAATAGAAATCCCTGGATATCTAAATCCAGCATCTTTCTAAATCTCATTTCCTTGAACCAATTGTAGCTTTCTATATGATGTTCAAATACAAAGATACAGACATAGTGAAAAGAAGGGGCACGTGCACCCCAATGTTCATAGCAGCAATGTCCACAATAGCCAAACTGGAAGGGGCCAAGATGTCCTTTAATGGATGAATGGATAAAGAAGATGTGGTTCATATATATAATGGAATATTACTCAGCCATCAGAAAGGATGAATACCCACTATTTGCATTGACATGGATGGAACTGGAGGGGATTATGCTAAGAGAAATAAGTCAAGCAGAGAAAGACAATTATCATATAGTTTCACTCATATGTGGAACATAAGGAATAATGCAGAGAATCATAGGGGAAAGGAGGGAAAACTGAAGAAATCAAAGAGGGAGACAAACCATGAGAAACTCTGGGATCTGGGAAACAAACTGAGGGTTACAGAAGGGAGGGAACTGGGGCAACCAGGTGATGGGTATTAAAGAGGGCATGTGCTGTAATAAGGACTGGGTATTATATGCAAATAATGAATAATTGAACAGTATATCAAAAACTAATGATGTACTATATGATGGTTAATTGAACATAGTAAAAAAAGGAAAATACAAGAAAGAAAGAAATAAAGAAAGAAATCCCAATACCTGAATCCTGTGGATCATGTATTGATACACGCATTCATTCATGTATAAATATTTTCATTCCTTCATTTAATTAGCACATGGGCATTTGTGGCAATAGTAAATCAAGAAAAAGAAGACAAAACTCTCTATATAGCTTTAGACCTGCACAATCTAATAAAGGAGGTACTAGCAACATGTGACCACTGAAATCAAAATTAAATTAAATTTAAAATTCTGGGGGTGCCTGCCTGGCTCTGTCAGCTCAGTGTGCAACTCATGATGTCAGGGTTATGGTTTTGGGTCCCATGTTAAGGGTAGAGATTACTTAAAAGACAAAAATTTTTAAAAAATTCTCAGGAAGGAATAATTATAATTTAAGCTATAATTTAGCAAGAGCATGGTGCTGCTGCACCAACTAACAAGCAAGATTTCCCCCAAGGGTTGTCACTATTCATTACAGAACAGAGAGGCTATGCCCAAACTATGCCATCATAGAGGGTTGTGCCTTAAGGAACCAATCAGTATTGGTAGACAGGTTGACTTAGAAACTTTAAATTAGATGAATAAAATCTGGCTTGACAGGGCTATTTTTTTCTAACCTTCCCAGTAACTAAGGGAGCTTACCTTACCCTCTCTTCTTGTCACTAATAGTATTGGTGGTGGTCTTCTAACTGTGACCCCTGAAGAAAAGGAAGAGGAACGGGTTATCTTCAGCCCCATTATTCTAGTGCTCATAAAGAGAATCTGTTCCCAGAAGACCCTGCTTTCCTAGCTGCTATCAAACCATACCAACATTACTATGACGATGAGGATACTTGATGCTCTTTCCCTGGAAGACTGTGTAGATCTCAAGCATGTAGTACCATGTGACAGGAAGAAAGATTGTAAGTTTCTTTAGAGAATTCCTTACATCCTGTAAAGCAGACATCACTAGATTATAACCATCTGGTTGAAGGTGAAAGTTGCTCCATGGAAGCCAACTACCTCTTAAAATCTCTCTGCCTTGTCCACGACTTCAACTTTTCTTTCCTTCTGCCAATGCTCCATTCTTAATATGTTTCAGTCAGCTGAATTCACTTCTACCCTCTAGATACTGTATTTCTCCTGAATTAAAAAATATATATATTTTGTCTCTTGTTTCTTTTAGCATCATGACCTGGAACAGAACTTTGGCCTTAAGTTAATGAGGTTTGCCTTGGTTCCAACTGGCAGACTTCATCAGGGGAAGATGGAGTCCAGTCCAATGAAGGTGCAAATGGTTGGTTCAACTTTAGTTCAATCTACCCTCCAGAGAGACCATGCCTTTTTTCTTTGTAAGTCAAATTTTAAAAAAAGCAAACAAAACACAGCTCAGCCCTCCAAGACAAGTTTTTTTTTTCCCCTTGTCATCATAGTAAGCCTTGTCACTAACTGTTAAGAAATATTGACACATTTTTCCTTTTCTTTCTTATAAGAAGAAAGAAAACTTTAACTACAAATGCCTTTTTTTTTTTTTTTTTTTGGTATCCAAGGTGATACCAGTGCCATGGATTATTTAAAATATCCTCTTCCTTTGACACAAACAATATATATTGTTTGTAGCAATGGTGGTGATATAGCTTATGTAAAATTTGATATTAAACATAAGCAAATACCCATGGCACATTGCATGGACAGACAAGAAAAAGATGTCAAAGCACCTGGGTGGTTCAGTTGCTTAAGAATCTGTCTTCAGCTCAGTTGATGATTCTGGACTTCCAGGATCAAGCCCCATTATAGGCCCTGCACTCAGCAGGAAGTCTGCTTCTCCCTCCACCGCTCATCCAGCTCTTGTGCTCTCTCTCACTCAAATAAACAACAAATATAAAAAAAGGACTTCAAAACGTTGAATAATCACACAATAAATTTATATTGATATATAAGATTACTTACTTCCCAAAGCCATGTGAGATTTAAATATAATATAAAACAAAACTCTATTAATATTGTGCCAGGCATCAAGATTTTATTTAAATATATCAATTATTACAATTATGATAATGATGGAAATGATGAAGGAAATGATCAATAAACAGGCTAATTCTACATTTGAAATGTATCACACATGCTTAAAGTCATATATTAATCTCTCTATATATTTACTCCATGTTAACTTCAAAACAAAATAAAAAATGGATACTTGGTCTGTGTGCCAAAACATCTCTAAATGTATGTCCTGAACTAAGGCATATTCTAGGAGCAGTAAGGGGTTGTGCACTAAATTATAAGCAAGCCTCAGTGAGATGAGTGTTTCTGAGAAATTATTTTTACTACAAATTTCTGTAGAAACCCATATTAAAATCTAGTGGGTCAGGACATATCTATTATGTTAGTATAATTTAGAAAAACCAGAGGAGCCTGGGTGGCTCAGTTGGTTGGGTGTCTGCCTTCTGCTCAGGTCATGGTCCTGGGGGTCCCAGATCGAGCCCCACATTAGGCTCCCAGCTTAGCGGGAAGTCTGCTTCTCCCTCTCCCTCTGCCCTGCCCCCTGCTCATTCTCTCTCTCTCTCTCATATAAATAAATAAAATCTTTTTAAAAAGAAAGAAAGAAAAAACAAGTTTTATAGATTTTTTTCCCCCTAGAATTTGTACACGTAGGAAAATGTTCATCAGAAATAATGTATTACCTGGTATTTATATAACAATTGACATGTATACATGATCCATTTCTATATTTTAGAATATATAACTGATCTGAAAACAGTTTACTACATTAGGAGATTTATTTCATATTTGACTCTAAAGAAAATTAAGTTTGTCAAGTCATGGAGTTTATGAGCATGTTGACTAATCCCAGGCAATCATGGCTACCAACAGTACAACATATGCAACTTAACGATGCAATTTGCCAAAAATGACAAAAAAATGGAATCCCTGCTGAACACTTTTAAGCAGGGTACCTATCTTCAGATGCTCTTAGTTTACATAACGGCTGCTCAGATGAAATAACGTAGCGAGAAGCAGGAAAAAACTCACCAGTAATGCTTGAATTATTCCAATTGCTTGTGAATTAAAAGCAGCTGTGGACAGTAGGAGGTTGGTCTCTCCTTAAATACTATATTAGTTACATGGATAAAGATATTATCTTTTGCTCTGATACAGAATATTAAGAATCATGAAAAAAGCAGCAGAAGGCCTATAAATGTTATCAAACATTCTCAGTGAGATAATTATATTTTAGAGATATTTAAAATATTTTTAATCATTTATTTTTATCGTATTAATTAGTAACCTTTTTCAAACCACTTTTAAATCATTACAAATATCAACCAGATTGGAGTTTTTTTTTTCATTTGCAGAAGATTTTAACTGTGATTAATATTGATAGCATTATATAATTGTATAACAATAGGGGATATTTGTGTACTACTCATCTTATAGGGCCAATATTTTCAGAGTCAGATATTTAAAAAATGTATTTTATCATTTCAAAAAGTAATACATAACACAATTGTACTATGATTGTATTCAATACTAACATTTTGAGTAGCTGTTTCTTTTTTGTCAGGTGTGTGCATACCGATATTATTAATAACATTCACAGTTCAAGGAAACTGTAACATTGCTTATAAATCAGAATTTGCTCTGTTTCTGGAATATAACACTGAAATATAGGATAGCATTTTGCAAACTGAAACAGAAGAATGTTTTTAAGGGATTAATAGTAGTAGCAAGTTTTATGATTTAATAATGTGTGTTCATAAACAAAAAACATCATTTCAGGTGTGTTACTTTTTTTTTCCTCCTGAGTTGTTAAACATATACTCATGAAAAATATAACTTATCTTCTGGAACTTTTTTTATTCTGTTGTAGTATATGTATGCTATGAAAACTTAGTACCGCTGGAAAGGAAAGGTAACAGTGTAATCAATAAAGAGCCTAGTGGCTATTCACTGGCTTTAGGTTCAGTTTAGAAGAGACAGAATTGTAAGCATTGAATTAGACTAGAGTTAGGTATCTAGCTAGCTATGGTTAATTACATGTCACTAACTAGCTCCCAGACCTTGGAAAATCTCTTTAAAATTCTGTTTCCTCTATAAGATTTTGACATCACAATGTGGAATTTAAGAATTTTAATAGTCTATAAACTAACTTCAGTTCTTCAAAACACCTACTTTAAAAAAATATTACCCATCAGAAAACTATATCAACAACTAAAACAAAGGATCTTTGCTTTAGTTGGGGGTGGATTATGTCAATTCATCTTGGCATTTCTGAAGTTATTTAAAGTTTAATTGATAATACATATATACTCATACAGACATACACATACATATGTGTGCATGTGTGTGTGTGCATATATGCTATGATACTGTGAATATATGCATGCATGTACTAAATACTAAGCATAAAAATATAATATTTTTATATTTTTATACATCATAATATCACTACCTGGAATTCATGGGTCAGAAAGTGGAAGGCAGAGAAGAGATGTTTTAAATTAAACATTTGGAACCGTTGAAAATAATTATCACTATGTTCTTTATATTTTACTTCTAAAACCTCTTCCTTTTCACCCACATCCTGATTTCAATTAGCATCTCAATGCTAACATACCCTAAATATATATATATCTCTTCTTTACTTCTTTACTTCTATCTCAAGCTGTATACTGCAATTTTAAATCTGTCACTTTATTATCGTTTCAAATATATCTACTCTATTTTATTTCCTAGTTTTCCTTTCTTTCTTCTTTCATAGAAAGACTACTATCTTACCAGTTGTGCTGACTCAAAGTTTTGCACTCATTTTTAATGTTTTTTGATGGAAGTATAACATATCCACATAATTTTACAAGTTGACTAATTTAATACAAAATGAAAAGAGCATATAATTTTCACCCAGGTCAATGAGCACAAAGCAGAAGGATTTATGAAGGCTCTGAGAGCCAAAGAGCCCAGAAATTTAATAACTACTACATAATTGCCCCAATATTGATTGATAGTCACTCTGCTTAGACAGATTGGCTCCTCACTCTAAGAACAGCAGAGGAAACTCCGAAAGGGCTTCACAATTGAAAGTGAGATTCACAGTTTGAGGGTGAGTGAAAGGCAACCCCAGTGAGAAGTGGACTGGGCCATTTGACCAACTGAGAGCAACTTTTCCCAGACAAAGACTCACATCAATGAGGAACTGCTAAGAACAGAATTTATATCTGTTAGGACAGAGAAGTTAGGGCCAAGGAAAGAGAACATTCAGATACAAAGTGGAGAGAGCTGCAGAGAAAGTAAACCTCGGATAATATAAAGTCAGATTTTTTAACATTTCCTGGTAACAATAAAGAGGGAGTCCTCATTTCTGTCTGAGCTAAATAGCACTATTCTTGAAAATGAAACATGCCAGAAACACAAACCTGTATAAAACAGGTGAACATTTTTGCCTCACAGTTCCATATGAAATAAAGTGAAATTAGGAAAATGATAGAACTATGAAAAAACAGAGTAAGAGTTACTGAGCTATGGTCTCTCAGCTTCACACCCAGCCTCCTATACTCTGCTTTATGATGCTAGAGCAGGGAGTCTACCTGTTTTCTTTTGACAAGCACTCCTTGCTGTGCTTTGCCAATATAAAGTTCTATACTACCAGGGTTCTGGGAGGCTGTTGGAGAGAGAGGAGCTATTTGTCTTGATGTGTAGCCCCATTCCCAGTTTTAATTCCAGCCTCTATCAGTATAACTCTACTAATGTCTTCACCTTGAAGCTGAAGTCCATTCTAGCAGTAGCTGTTGGTTCTAGTTTGCAGATTTTTCAATGCTCTCAAAACAAGGTTTACTGTGCACCTTAGAGATTTTAGCACGGCCCATTGGTGCTCTTTTCTCAGAGGTCTGTGTCCCAGTCCCATGGGGTCCCTCATCTGAGCTCAGAGAAATTGACACCAACCAATTAGTGCAGTCCTCTCAGAGATCCAAGTTTCAGCTCTGCAGGGACCCTCCATCAATCTTTAAATCTTTAGTAATTCCAATCTCTCCCTTTTGTTACCTGAGAGCTATGGTTGTAACTTCTTCCCATAATTTCTATCTCTTTTATAATTCCGCACTTTCTTTAAAAATATTAGTTGAGTATCTAGTTAATATCTTTTGTATTAAATTGTTTTGTTGAAATAACTGGTGTGTTTCTATCTCCTACCAGACCCAGACAGAGGCAAATTGAAGAAATCATAATTAGCAACTCAGACATTAAGATGATAAAATGAATAGAAGATATAAATGAAATGCTGAGGGGACGGAGAGAATTAGCAATAACAGAAAAAAGATAATTCAAGACAAAATTAGACAAAAGCTAATTAAAATAATGGAAAATGCCTTAATAAAAAGCAATGTGGGTAAGAGGAAATTTGGAAAAAAATACACAAAAAGAGAAAGATAAACTGGACTAGAAAGATAGAAAATTGAACATAAGTGGAACAGGAGTCTCTAAAAAATAAAATCCAAACAGAACAAATGGATATGCAAAATTATTAAATGAAAAATTTCTGAATATAAAAGAAAGCTTGAAATTGCATGCTAACTGCACAGTAGATTTTTGAAAAATTTGAGAGGCATAACCTAGTACAATTATTGGGGCTTATGAAAGGTAAACATTTCTATGATATCCAAAAAATGTAAATAATTTATTTTTAAAAAGATAATTAGATTGACATATGATATTCAGTTAAGCCATAGGTAGAAAATAATGTAGAATTGGGCGCCTGGGTGGCTCGGTGGGTTAAGCCGCTGCCTTCGGCTCAGGTCATGATCTCAGGGTCCTGGGATCGAGTCCCGCATTGGGCTCTCTGCTCAGCGGAGAGCCTGCTTCCTCCTCTCTCTCTCTCTCTCTCTCTCTCTGCCTGCCTCTCTGCCTACTTGTGATCTCTCTCTGTGAAATAAATAAATAAAATCTTTAAAAAAAAAAAAGAAAATAATGTAGAACTGTATTTTAAATACTAAACAAAAGATAATGTGAGGCCAGGATTTTATATCAACCCAAACTGACCCTCAAATTTAATTCTGCAGGAAAATTCTTTTGTCTGCAAGAATGCAGAGAATATTATTCCCTTGAGCCCTTCCTGAAAAAAGAACTAGAGTATGGGCTTCAGACAGACAAAATCCTAGAAAAGTCTGAACATATTTATTGGTAGTGCACATGAATACATTTCTATATTTATTTGTAAAACTAATTATAAATGGTAGATGAAGGGGATTATACATTATGTAATGCTTATAGATGCTGATATTGTAATTATGAAAAAATAATTTAAAAAGTTCAAGAAAAAGGGAAAAGCAAATGAAAGCACAATAAGATCCCAGATTTTTTACACAGTATTTTCTGGGTAGAAAAAGTATTACTTCAATTAGATGCTGATGGGAGCAAAGGGAAGAGCAAGAAGGGGTTACTAATATTATTGTTTACTGTAAGGAATTAATAGCAAATACTAAAGCTAGACCCACCCACACATACACATACTCACCCTATAGAAAGAGATTAAGAAAGGGAACAAACTGTATATAAAATTATGAATATTTAAATAAATACAAAACAATATCTCAACAATATAAGTCCAACTTACTGTTCATGTCAATAAATCTAATTTGCCTTTAATCATATGAAATGCAGTACTTAAATTGGTTAACAAAACAGAAGCCAAACTTAGGCTTCAAGCAAGATAAAAACTTAAAGGTATTCACAAAGTTTCAAAAGATGGAGAATTCTTATTTAAGCTCAGATATGTAAAGGTCTGAAAAGTTGCCACTCCTGTTCTTACAGCAAGAAGATGGGTAAACTAAAAATCAAAGACCTTTTCTCTGGACCCATCATAGAACAGTCATAGGACACTACTACCTGCAAATCTGGAGAGACAAGTAAATCCAGAGTCTCAGCCAAGATCTACTTACCCAGAACAGAAACCACTAGATCCTCTAAATTGATAGGTACAGCTAAATGGTAATTTTCATGAATGGCTAGAGGCTGAATTTAGACTAGTATGATAGTGAATCACTGCTGGAAGCTGCAGTATTAGGAGACTTCTGTCACTTTTGAGTACTTTTCATCCAGAAACAAAATAAATTATTATGGTGAGGATCCGAGAAGGATTTCCTCATAGTCTTGGCAGGGGTAGCCATCATAAAACCCACCCAAACTCTTGTGGCCAAAAAAAAACAAAAACAAAAACAAAAACAAAAACAAAAACAAAAACAAAAACAAAACAAAACAAAACAGAAAAAAACCCCACCAAACCTCTGTATCTGGGAAAAAAGGCACAACCAGAAAGTAATTTGGAGACATTATCCCAGTTAGGGAAGATCATTCCTTCCCATTTGACCCCACACCTGCCTTCCTCTCAATGTAAGTAGGAAAAATACATAGTTAACAAGAGACAAGGCTTAGAGAAAATAAAATGAAAATGCAATTGTCAGGGAAAGAAGTAGAGGGCAGAGTAAAGGAGAGAACCCCTGGAAAAGGAACGTAAGGATTGTGAAGGCCACACCCCAAAAGAAAGTCTCACTAGTGGACTGAGAATTATCATATTTTAGCATGATGCCCCTCCCATAGAACATGTCAACACTGCCAGCAATAACACTATAAAATAAAAGTGTACCAAAAGCTGTAAGAGTTGAAAGACACAGACCCTCTCTAAGACTGCAAAAGAGAGCCCCAAAGCCAAGTAAGGCCACTAAGGGAAGTTGAATTCTCTGGCACCTAGAACTACAAGAAGCATTAAATATAGTCCAGCTCCTAGCCAGATAATACATATTTTTAAATAAAGTCTTGTTTAATGTAATTAATTAATTAATTAATTAAATTATCTGATATAACATGTCCAAAATCTACAAAACAGCCCAAAAAAGCAGGAAAAAAGAATTTCTCAGAAAGCAAAAAGCTTGTGGAATTCATTGCTAACAGATGTACTCCACAAAAAGTGTTAAAAGAAGTTCTTCAGGTAAAAAAAAGGGATATAGTCAAAAATTTGGATCTGCATAAAGGAAGGGAGAGTGTCAAAGAATAAATAAAACCAAAATAAAATCTTTATGTTGTTTTGTTCTTAATTGATCTAAAAGATGCATGTTTATTTAAAGCTATAATGTTAACAATGTTTGGATAACTATAGTTATGTTTAGCTAAAATCATTGTTAGCAATGTCACAAGGAACTAGAGAGAGGAAATGGGAATACTCTGCTATCATGTTCCTGTTCTACACATTAAATGTTATGTTGTTAAAGTGGACTGGGATTATTTTAAAATGTATATTGTAAACCCTAGAGCACCTATAAAAAAAGGAAAATGACATCATTAAAGGTTAAATTTAAAGCAAAGAAGAGAGGCTCCTGGATGGCTCAGTTGGTTAAGCATCTGACTCTTGGATTTCTGCTCAGGTCATGATCTCAAGATTGTGAGGTTGAACCCCACCTCAGACTCCACGCTGGGTATGGAACCTGCTTAAGATTCTCTCTATTTCTCTCTCTCTCTCTGCCCTTCCCCACCAGCCCAGCTCTCACATGCTCTCTCTCTCTCTCTAAAAATAAATAAAAGCAGAGAAGTCATAAAGATGGGAGTAGGATCGTGGGGATAGAATCAAAGAAAAATGCACAAAAGAAACCAGTTACAAAGAGGAGATTTTAACCCAGTATGTCAATGAGCACTTTAATGTGAATGATCTAAACCAACTACTTGCAAGACATAGAACATCAGATTAAATTTAAAATTAAGCACTCTAATTTTATGTCTACACAACACCAACTTTAAGCATAAAGACCCAAATATGTTAAAGACAGAGGACTGGAGAAAGATCTGCCATTGATAAAATGGAAGCTCTAGTATCTATATTAATTTCAGGCAAAGCGGAACTTCAGATAAGGAAAATTAACAGTGATAAAGAGGGATATTATCTAATTAAACAGAAGTCAATTTTCCAAAAGCCATAACAATTTTAAATTTGCATCTAATAGGATGTGACTAGTGACAAAATACATGAAGCAAAAGCTGACAGAACTAAAGAGAAATAAGCAAATCCACTGTTACAGTTGGATAATATCCCTCTTTCCATAATTGATTGATTAAACTGGTAGAAAATCAGTAAGAATGTAGTTGAATTGAACATCACAATCAATCAACTTTTATGATTGATATGTATAGAATACTCCCTCTAATAGTGGCAACATTCCAGTTCTTCAGAAGGGCACATCAAACATTTGCAATGATAAATCATATACTCCACTATAAAACAGACATTATTTGAATTTATAGTTACAGAAATCTTACAAATTATGATCCCTAACTGCAGCAGATTTAAACTAGAAACCAATAAACCAAAGGTAACTGAAAAGTCATGTATGTGGACATTCAACAACACATTATTTTAAATAACCCATCATTCAGGGAAGAGGCCTCAAGAGAAATTGATTGCATAAAATACATGTATTGGAAAGCAAAAGATCTCATCTCAATAACCTAAGCCCCTACCTTGGAAAACTAGAGAAAGAAGAGCTAAATAAGAAAAAGAACAAATGTAGAATATAAATATTCAACTATCAAAATTAAGTCAAAAATTTTAAGAAACATCATCATATATGATACTTTATGTGGAAAACCTAAAAGACTTCACTCCAAATCTGCTAGAACTTGAATAGCAATTCAGTAAAGTGTGAGGATATAAAATCAATGCACAGAAATCAGTTACGTTTCTATACACCAACAAGACAGAAGAAAGAAAAATTTACAATTTACAATTGAATTTACAATTGCACCCAAACCCATAAAATACCTAGGAATAAACCTAACCAAAGAGTCACAGAATCTGTACTCAGAAAACTATAAAGTACTCATGAAAGAAATTGAGGAAGACACAAAGAAATGGAAAGATGTCCCATGCTCATGGATTGGAAGAACAAACATTATGAAAATGTCTGTGCTGCCTAAAGCAATCTATACATTTAAGGCAATCCCTATCAAAATCCCATCAATTTTTTTTCAAAGAAATGGTACAAATAATCCTAAAATTTATATGGAACCAGAAAAGAATATCGAGAGTAATATTGAAAACCAAAGCCAAAGTTGGTGGCATCACAATTCCAGACTTCAAGGTCTATTACAAAGCTGTCATCATCAAGACAGCATGGTACTGGCACAAAAACAGACACATAGATCAACGGAACAGAATAGAGAGCCCAGAAATAGACCCTCAACTCTATGGTCAACGAAACTTCAACAAAGCAGGAAAGAATGCCCAATGGAAAAAAGTCTCTTCAACAAATGGTATTGGGAAAATTGGACAGCCACATGCAGAAAAATGAAAATGGACCATTTCCTTACACCACACACAAAAATTGGCTCACAATGGATGAAGGACGTCAATGTGAGAAAGGAATCCATCAAAATCCTTGAGGAGAACACAGGCAGCAACCTCCTTGACCTCAGCCACAGCAACTTCTTCCTAGGAACATTGCCAAAGGCAAGGGAAGCAAGGGAAAAAATGAACTATTGGGACTTCGTTAAGATCAAAAGCTTCTGCACAGCAAAGGAAATAGTCATCAAAACCAAAAGACAACTGACAGAATGGGAGAAGGTATTTTCAAAGGACATATCAGATAAAGGGCTAGTATCTATAAAGAGCTTAGCAAACTCAACACCCAAAGAACAAATAATCCAATCAAGAAATGGGCAGAGGACATGAACAGACATGACTGCAAAAAAGACATACAGATGGCCAACAGACACATGAAAAAGTGTCCCACATCACTTGGCATCAGGGAAATACAAATCAAAACCACAATGAGATACCACCTCACACCAGTCAGAATGGCTAGAATTAACAAGGCAGGAAATGACAGATGCTGGTGAGGCTTCAGAGAAAGGGGAACCCTCCTACACTGTTGGTGGGAATGCAGGCTGGTGCAACCACTCTGGAAAACAGCATGGAGGTTCCTCAAAAAGTTGAAAATAGAGCTACCCTACAACCCAGCAATTGCACTGCTGGGTATTTACCCTAAGGATGCAAATGTAGTGATCTGAAGGAGCATGTGCACCTGAATGTTTATAGCAGCAATGTCCACAATAGTCAAACTATGGAAAGAACCTAGATGTCCATCAACAGGTGAATGGATGAAGAAGTGTGGTATATATATACAATGGAATACTATGCAGCCATCAAAAGAAATGGAATCTTGCCATTTGTGACAACATGGATGGAACTAGAGGGTATTATGCTTAAGGAAATAAGTCAATCAGAGAAAGACAATTTTCATATGATCTCCCTGATATGAGGAAGTTGAGAGGCAACATGGCGGGTTTGGAGAGTAGGAGAAGAATAAATGAAACAAGATGGGATCAGGAGGGAGACAAACCATAAGAAACTCTTAATCTCACAAAACAAACTGAGGGTTGCTGGGGGAAGGTCTTGTAAGGAAAGGGTGGTTGGGTTATGGACTTCAGGGAAGGTATGTGCTATGGTGAGTGCTGTGAAGTGTGTAAACCTGGTGATTCACAGACCTGTACCCCTGGGGCTAATAATACATTATATGTTAATTTAAAAAAAAAAAAAAGAGGGGCGCCTGGGTGGCTCAGTGGGTTAAGCCTCTGCCTTCAGCTCAGGTCATGATTTCAGGCTCATGGGATCGAGTCCTGCATCGGGCCATCTGCTCTGCAGGGAGCTTGCTTCCCCCTCTCTCTCTTTGCCTCCCTCTCTGCCTACTTGTTATCTCTCTCTGTCAAATAAATAAATAAATAAATAAATAAATAAATAAATAAATGAAATCTTAAAAAAAAAAGAAACATCATTATATGTGTAGGTGAGGATGGGAAGTGAGGGGAACTCATAAATGCTGCTGGTGGTATGGTCAGTTGGTGCAACCATATTTGAAAAGCTAACATGCACATACTCTATAAGAAAGTTATACTTCTATGAACATAACCTAGAGAGATTCTTGTGTTTGTACCAGGAGGCATGTGTGAGGCTATTCACATAAATCTTTATAAAAAATGAAAAAAAAGAAAAAACCATGGAGTGTACAAATAGAAATTAATTATAATAATACAAATGATTTTTATTTGCATTGAAAATTAATGAACTACAACTAGACTCATCAAAATGGATGAGGTTCAAAGCAAATATTGAGCAAAAAAGATAGTGTAGAAATGTAAAAATTGTCATTTAAAGATATTTAAAACATGGAAAAATAAATATTTGTACTTATGTCTACATATGTATACATATGGCAATTCTAATCAAAGAACAAAATGAATATTTCACACAATAGAGAAAGAAGTGGGTGAATCAACACTTGGGTGCTGATAACACTGTTAATGTTTTAAGTTACAAAGCATGCACACAAGGCTTTGTTTTATTTCTCCTTAAACTGTGTATCTCCATTATATGCAGCATTTAAGCATTTATTATATTTCTCAATAAAAATGATTTAAAAACTGTTTTTAGCTAAGATTTGTGTAATCAAACACATCTTAGGTTTTATTAATTTGATAACCTAATGGATAAGACAGAGTGGGAATTCAGAGAGTCTGTAGCTTTCAGAGTAGATAGAAAAACAGTAGGCAAGAATTAAGAGTGTAGATTACCCATTGAGGTTTATAAATAACATTATCAAAATGGCTTTTCCTTTTCTTTCACATTTCTTGATATAGTTTAGTTTTACCCTTTCATTTGATTGGGAGATAAAAGTGCCTGCCAGATGATTAATTGGAAAGTTCAACTCTTATTCCATTGAGCCCAAATTCTTTTAGTATTTATGTATTTTAATGCATTTCCTGTAATTTTATAAATGTCTGAAGAACTTTATAAAGCTCAATTAGTGTCATAGTTATAAAATCATTGTTAACTACTAAAACTGTTATTTGATGTGTTCTTTGATAAATTTTCTTCAAAGTTATATCCATTTAAACTTTCAGCTAATCATATGTAAATGAGGTAAAGTTTAGACTTAACTGGGAATGCTGTGTAAAATTAGAGTTTGAAAAAAAATTACAACTTTTATTACTTTTTACCATGTATTAACGTTAGTGTTGTGAAAGAAGTTACTTAAAGTGCTGCATAATTCAGACCAGAAATATTTCTTCTTGGTTTGTTCAATTAAAAAAAAATCCTTAATTCAGATTAGCTTTATATGTATAGGAGTTTGAGGATTCTAACATATAAACTGGAAACATTTTGAAACCTCACCAAAATATTTCCAGAAATTCAAGTATTTTGCCCTTGGTAAACATTCTCTGCAAAGAGCCATATAGTAAGTATTTTGTTTTACATGTCTCTTGGTCTTTGTCTCAGTCACTCAACTCTGCCCTTGTAGCAGCCTTAGACAACACATAAACCAATAGGTGTGGTTGTTTTCCAATACAACTTTATCTACAAGAACAGTGGTCAACTAGTAGGCTTTAGTTTGTCAACCTCTGTTCTAGACTTTAATTAGCAGATTCAGTCTTTCACAAAATTATAAAGAGGATAAAGTTTACTTACGTGTTCCCAGTAGCCCTTCTTTCCTTCACTCATATTTTCAGGTTTCTTCCTCAAAATCATTTTCCCCTTTTTCTTTTGTAAACTCTTCCACTTCAGGTCATATTAAGTCTCACCTTGATTTCTTACCCCATTAACTCTAATTCACTGTCCCTGACTTTAGGTCTATGCTTCTTCTATTCATTCTCTTTCTTTCAGCTAGAGAAATATATCCAAAACACAAGGTTCACTGTGTCTGTCTACACCTTAATTTACTTTAATGGTATCCCATTGTGCTTATAACAGTGTCTTATATTTAAAATAACAATACTTAGTATTACTCTCAAATGCAATACTCGTGTAATACTTTGATATTAATATAAAACATTTAAACTGCATTTGAAGAGGTTTAAAATAAAGACCTATGAATTAATAACATTTAATGAATAAAATTTGAATATCTAATAATGAAATTACATATTTCATAAGATGTTTCTTTTGTCAGCAAAGTATCTTTTTTCATAAAACAAAAAACAGAAGTCTTGTCTCTAAAATACTCCGTCTATTAACTCTGGCCTCAGTATAATACATTATTTGGGGTCCCTCCATGTTACTAGAATTGATACTTATGATATCATAAGAATATGATAATTAACTCAAGATAATTTTAGGGAGAGTAAAGATTAAAGGGAATTTTTTAGAAAATTAATCAATTCCATATTTGGAATCCCTATTCCATAATTTTCATATAGTGCTTTCATCCTACTTAGAATGAGGAAATAAACTGTGAAATATCACAAATAATTATTCTACCACTTCTTCCCCTCTGTCTTTTCTCCTTCATGTCTGGGAAGTAGGAGCTCTGTGAATGAAACACAACAGAAAATGTCTAGGAATTACATATTAATCTAAAGCACACATGAAAATGTAATTTATTTTTCATGTAAAGTGAGTATAAAGATTTCACTACTTCAAATATTTAGGCATACTCACAAGATTCCACAGGGCATATTCATATAAGGCTTTTATTTAAAGGTAAAGAAACAGTGAAGCAAGAGAAACAGAGTGCAGGCAACTAGTTGGTGTCTGAGAGGTATCAGGGTACAAGCTCCTCAGGTCCTTATTCACACATGGCCTCACTTATTTCCAAATTGAACTGCTAAGATCTCTGTGAGGAATCTTTCTTCAGTAGAGGTCAAGAGAGAGTTTCCCAGCAAGTGTGTTTCTGGTCCTAGGGATCACCAGGAGAGCTTAGTAATCTAAAGTATACATCATAAATTCCATTGCTCTTATCTTGGCCAGTCAAAGGAGGTTGCAAGAGGTAAGAACAGAGTTTTGTCAGTTTGGCTGTATATAAGCTCTATCCTACACTGTGATATAAAATTCATATAAACCTTTTATTATTTTATTTCATTATTTGGTTATTAAGATCTGTGTTGGCTTCTCTATGTTAATAATGAATGGTTTATTAAAAGCAAGGTTTCCTAATGCCATTAGAGACTTAGTTTTGCAAAAAAAGATTTTGCAATGGTGTTTGTTTTGTTTTGTCTTGTTTTATTTATCTCCTGACAAAAATAAGAGTGGCTCCATTTTAACTGATTAGCATGACATAACGGTTTATGACTTGGCTTCTGCTTATCTTTACTTTTTCTCTAACAAACCCTCCCCTCTTTTCTCCAAACTTTCAGTGTCTAATCCATCATATGCAAACTCCATCAATTCCTTTACTGATATATCCTATACCTGCAGCACTTTACTTTCACTTAGGAAGGCCAAATACTCCTGTTTGCCCAGGACTTGCTCAGGTTAGCTTTGAAAATTCTATGGTTTGGGAAACCCATCTATTCTGGAATACTCCACTCTATCATTGTTCCTTTCACTGAATATTTCTCATACTTCAGTTCTTGAGCAAAACCTGGATTACTCCTCAAGCACTAAGAAGGGGTAATTCTAACATAAACTAGCTACCTAGGTAGGAATAATGTCTTCCTTTCCCACAGAAGAGAGACTCAGCTCATTACATGTTTTTCCTCATGCCAATAACCTTGCTCCTTTGTGGTTCATGCTATTAGTTTGTACCAACCCCCTACATTCATCACCCCAGACATTCCCAAATATTTTATCTATTTGCACATTATAAAGTGAACATAAGCCTTAATTTGCATAGGAAAAACTATTGTTTATATCAGTTAACTTCAAAAATGATTATTTTCATTCTTAAAAGTATAGAGTAATTTGGGACACCTGGGTGGCTCAGTGGATTAAACCTCCGCATTCAGTTCAGGTCATGATCTCAGGGTCCTAGGATCAAGCCCCGTATTGGGCTCTCTGCTCAGCAGGGAGCCTGCTCCCCACCCCGCCTGCCTCTCTGCCTACTCTCTGTCAAATAAATACATAAAATCTTAAAAAAAAAAATAAAGTATAGAGTAATTTTATTGAAGACTTTGGCATCCATCTCAGGTTTTCTTTCCTTTTTTTTTTTTTTAAGATTTCATGTATTTATTTGACAGAGAGACAGATCACAAGTGGGCAGAGAGTGGAGGGAAATAGGCTCCCTGCTGAGCAGAGAGCCCGGATTTGGGGCTCAATCCCAGGACCCTGAGCTCATCCCAGGACCTTCAGCTCATGACCTGAGCTGAAGGCAGAGGCTTAACCCCTGAGCCACCCAGGCACCCCAGGTTTTATTTCTTTTTACTCTTTTTGCCCAGTTCCTGCATTTATCCTGAATTTTGTTATTTTGCATTCAGACTACCCATTAACCACCTCAAAATATCACTTTTCTTCTTATTTTAATGGATGTGTGCCTTCACTTTGCTTTAGTCACTCTCTTCCATCGTCATATAGAAAATTACCTAACGTCTCACTATGTGACCACAGTTTCATATCCTTTTAAAGCATTTACTCAGCATAACCCTAATTGTTGTTTAAACCCAACAGCTTTGATCTTTAAAAAAAAAATCACTCATTATCCCTCTCATTTCTTTATTTCCTTTTCAAGTTGGTTTATAAAATAGTTCTTAATTTCACTGTCCTCCTGCCAGTATCTTAAGTATATTCACATGCATGTATAATGTGCCTGGAACATACCAGTCACTCAATAAATATTTCTAAATATTTAGACCCTTTCTAATTAAATGTTATTCTCTTCTTTTCACTTAAAGATGGGTGTTATTTCTATGTCTACAAATTTATTGGATTTATTGAATTGAATTTATTGGATTTACAGGTAATCAAACTCTTCACAAAAAAGAATTTTCCTTAGTAGTTCTTTAGAATTTGACTGATTTACAGAGCAATCTTTTTTCTTTGTAAAAAAGAATACGACAAAAAGTTTTTCTATCAAACGTAATAATGTGATTGTTTAGTAATTGTTATATGTTTTCCTTTGATTATTATTCCAGTGTTACCGTGTATTACCTGATTATGTATATTCATGAATTATACAACAGCATTTGTGATTATTTCTAAAGGCGTACAGATGAAAACTGTGCTTCCAAATTTTGTTTTATGAATACATGATTGACCATGTATAGTGTGTATGCATTGTGTAATTTCCCACAGTCTCAACATGTAAAGAAGAACAAGTAAATAATATAAGTCATAACATTATATTTTTTCTTTAGGTGCCAGTAAGACACCAAGGTCTCAGTGGGGTGGGGACTTCCAAAGGAGCTTCATTTATTCCATTGCCATTCAGGTAGAATCTGAGTCATTGCAAAGGGAATCAATATGCTCATATATCATGAATATTTTGAAATTAGCCCCTATCAAAATATTTTATAAAGTAAAATTCTCATTTTTATGGAGAAGAATAGAATTCATCTCCTATAACCAATTAAGAAATTATTCCTAGAGAGGTCACATGATTTTTTAAAACATTTGTTAAATACACATCCAGAAATAGATACCCAATCAAAGCATCTATCAAAATACTATGTTTTTCTTTCTAATTTTTTCATCATAATTAAGAAAATGTGGTATATACATACAATAAAATAATCAATCTTCAACAAGAAGGAAATCCTGCCATTTGCAGCAACATGGATGAACCTGAAGTACATTATACTAAGTGTAATAAGTCAGATTCAGAATGACAAATGGTACATGATACTGCTTATCGGAGGAATTTAAGATCGTCAAAGTCATAAAAGCAGAGAATAGAATGGGGGGTTATGGAGGGAGGGGAGTGAGAAATGGAGAAGTATTAGTCAGTGGGTACAAAGTTACAGTGATACAAGGTGATTAAGTCCTAGAGGTCTACTATATAGCATAAAACCTGTAGTTAAAAATACTGTGTTTTATATTTAAAATTTTTCTAAAAGGGCAGATCATATATTAAATGTTTTTAAGACACAAAAATAATAATTGAAAAAGTGGAAGGAAACTTTTGGAGGTGATGAATTTGTTTATGGCATTGATTGTAGTGATAGTTTCGTGGGTGTATACTTATCTCCAAACTCACTAGGTTTTGTACATTAAATATGTACAGGTTTTTACCTGTCAATTTTACTCCATAAACTGTTTTTTTTCATCAACTGTTTTTAAAAATGTAAAATGTGTTTTGTTTCAAACTGAAGGGTTTTAATTATTGAGAAATGATGCATCCAAGACAGGTCTTTATATTTTAAAAAGAAGGAGAAGAAGAGGAAGAGGAAGGAAAAGAGAAAAAGGAAGAAAAAGACAAGGAGAAAGATGAAGAAAACAAGGAAGAAGAGGGATATTTGATTTTCACTTAATGAAGATATGTCAGAGGTTGTTTAATTTTAGAACAAATTAAGTTTGCCAGAGAAAAATATATTGCTTCATGTGACAAACTGAAGTTTAACTCTGATGATCCCACAAATAATTTTGAAATAATCTTGTCAAAATATTGCACTAATTTGAAAGTATAATGTATGTTGGATGCTAGAGACAACTTAGAAAGCAGAGCAATGTGTTGCTAGTTAATAAGATATGGATTATATTTTTTTATTGAAAGGGTATTTGGTCTGAATATCATTTTTAGAATCTCTATTGAGGAATACAATAAAATTCTACTATAAACCATTATATCAAGGATATAACTAAAAGGTACTGCACTTAGATTTTTTCCCCCCAAATCTTTTATAACTGGTTCAACTTGGGATAAAAACTTTAAAGATTTTATTTATTTATTTGAGACACAGAGAGAGTATATACAAGCAGGGAGAGCAGTAGACAGAGGGAGAGGGAGAAGTAGGCTCCCCGCATAGCAGGGAACCCAATGTGGGGCTCTATCCCAAGACCCTGGTATCATGACCTGAGCCAAAGGCAGCCCTTAACAGACTGACTCACCCACGTGCCCCGGGGGGGGTGAATACTGTAGAGCCAAACTGAAGGATGTAAAATATATAGAAATGTCCCTTATTGTGAATATTTTTATAATATTGTTTACACATTTAATTTTTTAAAGACTTTATTAATTTTAATGTATAGACCTATTTCTACTAAATTTATAATGCTGAATTAAATTGGTAGAAATAATTATTCAGTATTTTATAGCTAGTAGTTAATATCTATTTTCTGTAGATAAGGTAATCTGATTTTATTTATAATTATGTTAATAAATATTTTGTTGAATTTGTATAACTATGTGCACACACACACATATATAGGTCATGAGTTTAATGATTTATGGTTAGCAGAAAGTGAACATAACTATTTTACCAACAATAACCTCAAGATAAATCCTTTCCAACAATCCTGAAGCCCTATGCATGTCCCCTTCCCAGTTACTACCAACCTCTTTCTCCTAAATAAAACTACTATTTTATCTCTTATGCCATATATCTGCTTGATATAAATGTAACATACAGTATATGTTCTTTTATGGCTGGCTATTTTTATATAGTGTTATGTGGTTTAAACTCATGCTCTTCAGGAGCCTGATCATTTTGATTGCTGTATATTACTCTATTATTAAAATATACCAAGGTTTATTAATCAAAGTTACTATTGCTGAAAATAAAGTTTTCTCCACTTTGGGGCTATTATGATTATAGTTGCCATAAATATCTTAGTGTGTGTTCTTAATGTTTATATATGGACATATCTATTGGATATATATGTACAATAGTGAAATTATTAAGAGCAGAACATACACATTCTCTCCTGTTAAAAAATTTCCCACAGTAATTGTACCAACTGCCTCAGAAGAACATGAGCATCTAGATGCTCCACATCCTTGCCAATACTTGTACTGTCAGTCTTTCCACCTTTGAGCATTAGAAGTATGTAGTGGTATGTCACAATGTTTTCAATTGGTACTTCTCTGATGAGTAATAGGGCTTGAGTATCTTTCTCAGTGTCCTTTGAGCATTTCAATATTTTTGCTGTGATATGCCAGTTCAAGTCTTTGGATCATTCTTTAAAAAAAAAACAAAAAACAAAAACAGAAACAGAACAACCTAAAATCTTCAAGTCTTTGGATCATTTTCTATTAGTATGAATTTTTTAATGCTTTTTGAGCGAAATATAAAAGTATATTTTCAGGACACAACCATTGTATGTATTGTATATATCTCTTCCATGCAATAGCTTACCTTTTCAATACCTTGATGGTGTTTTTGGATAAAGAAAGCTTTTAATGTTTAATATAGCCAACTTTATCAATATTTTCAATTATTTTTATTACTTAAATCATGTTAGATATTCTTACTTGTTATAAAGTCAGTATAGTCCATTTCACTATAAGTATTACATTTCTTTTTTTAAATACAAAGTACATATTTCTGAATTTTTTAAGACATAATATTATTGCTGAAAGAGATATAGAAGAAACAAATTTATGACTAATTAGGATCTACAGATTAGATACTTTGAAGACATTTACACAAATTTTAAATTTGAGTTTTGCTTTTAATTTTTACATATGTGATTTCTTTTTTTTTTTTAAGATTTTATTTATTTATTTGACAGAAAGAGATCACAAGTAGACGGAGAGGCAGGCAGAGACAGAGAGAGAGAGAGAGAGGGAAGCAGGCTCCCTGCTGAGCAGAGAGCCCGATGCGGGACTCGATCCCAGGACCCTGAGATCATGACCTGAGCCGAAGGCAGCGGCTTAACCCACTGAGCCACCCAGGTGCCCCACATATGTGATTTCTAAATGACCTTATCTTTTATAACAAAAAGTCTTTAAAAATACATCAAAAATTGAAGTGAGCTTCAGTAGTTCAAATTAATGAGATAACTATGCTTTTGATGTCAAATTTGTGACCAATTTGTTGAAATTGCTTTGAAGAATTCTAAGTAATAAATTCTTAGTCTTGATTTGGTTTTGTTATTTGAAGTATTTACTGTGTTTCTAAAGCCTAAAGTGCTCTTTGTTGCACTAATCAAGTCTTGAGAAATCTGAATTTGGAATAACATATACAAAGTACAGAATGCAGTATAATTGAGCTAGTAAATATCTTTCCAGAGAAATATAATTAAGCAGTCTTTTCCTCTTTCCATTACTGGAAATGACTATACATTGTTTATTACCTTTATTGCCTTGAACTGGTCAATTCCAATGAATATCTGAAGGCCTGACTATAGTTTGGTTATTATTACTTGCTTTTTGACATTTTCATTGGTATTTAATAATAAGGAATTTGAAGTTCTATTTATTTGTTTTCTATTTCTGTGTGTTGGGGATTTGCTGCCTGTCCAGAAAGAGGGAAACACATTTATACAGGAAAACAAAATACATAACTAGTATTTTGAGGATTTGAGTATCCTCTTCAGAAGAGTATCTTAGTCCACTCTTGTTCCTCAAAGTAGGAATAGTAATTTGTAACAGTAAGCATTCCCTGAAATCTTTTTTTTTAAAGATTTTATTTATTTATTTATTTACTTATTTATTTATTTGACAGACAGAGATCACAAGGAGGCAGAGAGGCAGGCAGAGAGAGGAGGAAGCAGGTTCCCGCTGAGCAGAGAGCCCAATGCAGGGCTCGATCCCAAGACCTGGAATCATGACCTGAGCTGAAGGCAGAGGCTTAACCCACTGAGCCACCCAGTTGCCCCCACATTCCCTGAAATCTTATGGAATTAAATAAATTGAATATATAGAAATCCTTTTCTTCAGGTGAGTCTGTATTATATTCTTACATTGTAGGTTATATTACAATATGAAAATCTCTGGAGAAATTCATCCAGTTCTTATTTCTTCAGAAGAAAGTGATGCTTCTTCCAGATAACTTAAGATGAGTAGTCGCTCCTAGGGAATAATTTAATTTAGCTGCACCATGAGTTAAAGTATGAAAATAAAAATGCTTTTGATCTCATTAAATGGCAACTCATTTTATTAACTGAGTTTACATCAGAGATATACAATATTAGAAAATATTACTGCATCTAATCAAGCAATTATTTATCAAGTGTTTCTTGTGTTAGAATATTAGAAAATTAGTATATTTGAGGTTTCTATTACATATGCATGCATTTGTCTATGTCCTAAAAAAGAAGTATTTAATGAATTCATACTTCGAATATTTAGCTTTTTTGCATATTAAAAAGACCCATGTATTAAGCGATTACTACATACAACTACTTAACTACTATGCATATATAGTATGTATATATATACACACACACATATGTACACATATACACATATACTACACACACACACATAAACACAAACACACACACACACACACACACACACTAATTCCCGATCCACAAAATAGATATAAGAGCTGGAACAAGCAGTGCATATTGAGAAGAGGATATGACATTTGGGATGAAGCCATGGTTAATGAACTTAGGAAAAAAAATGTGTGTTTTGAAGTGTGTTTTGAAAAGAGGAAGAGTGGTAGCTGGAAAGACAGATGTTTTAGTCAAGATACAAGAAGTGTTGGTGTTAGGGGCGCCTGGGTGGCTCAGTGGGTTAAAGCCTCTGCCTTCAGCTCAGGTCATGATCTCAGAGTCCTGGGATTGAGCCCCACATTGGGCTCTCTGCTCGGCAGGGAGCCTGCTTCCTCCTCTCTCTCTGCCTGCCTCCTGCCTACTTGTGATCTCTGTCTGTCAAATAAATAAATAAAATCTTAAAAAAAAAGAAGAAGAAGTGTTGGTGTTAGATTCAAGTCGATACTTCAGATACTTTTGTACTTTTGAAAAACATTCTTTCTCTCGATTTTTATTTTTATTTTGTTAATGATTTCTCCCAGAATAGTAATTATCTTAACCTAATTTAGTATCTTTTTACAGTTGTCTTTTTTAATTACATGCAAAATTCATTCTTTACAGCATACAACGGAATTTGTTTATTTCTGTGTTTTCCAAAATTACAAAGAAATTAGCAAAGCCAAATAACTCAATTATTTTTTTCATTTTCATTATTATGTAGCTATTATTTTAATATAAGAATCCAAAAGTCAGCCCAATGTTTATTTCTTTTACATAAATGTAAAAGAGCAATGCTTTGCAAATGCCAGTTAGCTGTAGAGCATTTCTGTCTAAACAGCACTCTTTGGAAGCACAGAAGCTTTAATGATACTGAGGAGAAAGCTAAATGATAAATGATAAAACTAGGCAACACTAATAACAGCCCTTTTTCCTTTTTTTCTTTTTTAATAGCTCTTTTTATTAAAGATTTTTTAAAAATTTATTCATTTGAGAGGGAGAGAGAGGGTGAGTGAGAGCATGAGGGAGAGGGAGAAGCAGATCCCTGCTGAGCAGGGAGTCTGGGCTCAATGTAGGGCTTGATCCCAGCATAATCCCCTGGGATCATGACCTAAATTGAAGACAGACGCTTAACCAAGTCACCAGGGTGCCCCTTTAATAGCCCTTTCTTTAGAGTTTTGTTCTCTTGCATATTTTCTCTCAAATAATCCAGTGCTTTTTATGAATTTTTCCATTTTATTTATTTATTGTTTTTTTGTTATAGTAAAAACACTTAACATGAAATCTACACTTTTAATGAATTTTTAAGTGCACAATGCAGTATAGTTAACAGGTATGATGTTGTATAGCAAATCTTTAAAATTTACTCATTTTGCTTAACTAAAACTTTATATCCATTGACTAGTAACCCTCCTCAAAAGCAACATTGTCAAGGAAATTGTGGTACCTGGTGCTACTGTGGAATTAATAGTGCAAAATTTACTCAGATTAAAAGTAAATAATTTACCTTTAAATTTCTGTGCAGTAAAATTTTACTTCTGTCAAATATACAATCAGTAATATAAAATAAATATGTTTTTAAATCATCTATCATGTCATATTGACTCTGAAAAACAGTTTGAATTAACCTGTTCCTCTCATTTAAATTTGTTAAAAGATTTGCGGACACTAAAAAGTTGAGGCTGCTTTAATGACACAGTATTGTAGGCAAAATGTGTTGTTACACATGTAATCACCCCAAGAGTTAAAGATTTTTTTTCATCTCTTAGATGAAACATCTCTTAGAGAAAACTGAATTAACTAACATTAGATAAAAATTTGACTCTATTATATGAACACATATTAACCATGTAAGAAAACTTCCCAAAGTTATATAAAAATCAGATACTTCAAAATAAATCTGATCTGTGTTGAGGCCTTGTAATCTGAAACATATAATCTATCACTTTTTTAAAAGTACCTACAACAAAATATCAAAATAATTACATTTTATAAAGGTTCTCATAGCTAGGGCTGCTAGAACAAAATACCCTGAATTGGGTAACTTAAACAATAAAATATTTCTCAAACTTCTGGGGGCTGGAAATTCAGAGATCAAGATGCCTGCAGATGTGGTTTCAGATGAGGACCCATTTCCTCATTTGCAGAAAGCTCCTCTCTTGCTGTCTTCTCAGAGACAGGCAGACAGTGAGCTCTGGTCTCTTCCTCTTTTGAGGTCACCAAATTGACCGTCATGAGGGCTCCACCTTTATGACTTCTTCTACACTTACATATGTACCAAAACCCTCATCTCCTAATACCATTACTTTGGGAATTAGAATTCTGCTGTATAAAATTTGGGGGGCTATGAACATTTAATTCCTAACAGGTTTTTGTTTGTTTGTTTCCCCTATGAACATCATTGTCTTGAGGATTATTATTTATATTCTAAGTAGATGAACAAGAAATACCATAGTCTGGTGGGTGGAAGAAATGGAGAAATGTTACAAAGAGTACAAATACTCAGTAATGCAGGATGAATAAATTCTGGAAGTCTACTATAGAGCAGGGTGACTATAGTTAATAACACTCTATTGTATACTTCAGATTTGATAAGACAGCTAATCTTAAATGTTCATACCTCAAAAGAAGCATATAACTATGTAAGGTAATGGATATGTTAATCAGCTTGATTTTGGTAATAATTTTATAATGTATTGCTAATATCAAAACAACACATTGTGCATCTTAAATATATGCAATTTTTATTATATATAATTTAGCTGGAAAGATTCATAAATCCACTTATAAATAAATAAATAAATAAATAAATAAATAAATAAATAATAAATAAAACAGACTCATGTGAAAGAACCATTCTGTTTTAGGCCAGCCTGTAACAAACCAAATTTTACAGTGACACATAGTTAGATTTCTTAATCTTTCCTATTGGCAGATACTTAAAATGCTGAGTATACCAATCTCAACAGCAAGATGTATAAAATAAATACATGCAATTACATATGAAGTTAAATATATGAAGTTGTTATAAATGAGGATTTCTACAGGAAAAACCAACAACTTACATGTAAAAACAAATCTAATTTCAAGAAAAAAAACTATTTTTTTAAATATTTTCCTCTTCCCTCTCTCCTTTAAAATTCTCAGGCATAAACTGCTATCTACAATTTCTCTGAATCAAAGATTTCTTGTAAGAAGAAAGTGTAAAAGAAATCAGCATATTTTGTAGAATAAAAAAATGTTAATAATATTTTCTACTTGCACATGTGCAGTTATTCTTTTTCATATTTTAAACTATTATGGGAGGGCTGAACAGAAAATATGTTCTCAAACTCAGATTGTTTTTATTTATTTACCACTTAATTTGTACACATTCAATGGCAGAGTTAGCATTCAATGCTTCTGTTTTCTCATAGCACCTATATTATCTAATATATTTATTTATTATAAGCCCAGAAATTTTTAAAATATGTTAATATATTGAAAAAAATGCAGTATGAGAAAAATGATTTGATCAGAAATAGGTACATTTTATATAGTTTTAGGAATACTGAAAGATTCAAAATAAAAATGTCTATAAAATTGTTTTGATATTTGCTTCTTTTGAGAGGCTTTGGAAAGGATCTTTATAGTTTCAAGTTTTTATTTAAATTCCAATTATTTAACATGCAGTGTTATATTAGAATCAGGTATACAATATAGTGATTCAATACTTCCATACATCCCCTGGTGCTTATCACAAGTATGTGACTTAATCCCTGTAACTTATTTAACCCATTCACCATCCACCTTTCCTCCAGCAACCCTCAGTTTGTTCTCTATAGTCAAGAGTCTATTTTCTGAGTTGCCTCTCTCTTTTTCTTCCACCTCTGCTCATTTTTGTTTGTTTCTTTTTTTTCCTTAAATTCCACATATGAGTAAAATCATTTGGTATTTGTGTTCCTCTGAGTGATTAACTTAGTACTCTCTAGCTCCATCCATGTCATTGCAAATGGCAAGATTTCAAGGGATAAGAATCCTTGTCTTGTTCCTGATGGTAGAGGAAAAGCACTCATTTTTTCCCCATTGAGGATGAGATTAACTGTGGGTCTCTTGTCTATGACCTTTATGATGTTGAGGTATGTTCCCTCTATTGTTGCTTTGTTGAGGGTTTTGTTTTGTTTTTAATCAAGAATGGATGTTGTACTTTGTCAAATGCTTTTTCTGGATCTATTGAGAGGATCATATAATTCTTACCCTTTCTTTTAATAATGTTGTGTATCATCACATTGATTCATTTGAGGATATTGAACCACCCTGGCAACCTATGAATAAATCCCACTAGATCGTGGTGAATGATTGTTTTAATGTACAGTTGGATTCAACTCGCTAGTATTTTGCTGAGAATTTCTATAGCCATGTTCATCAGGGATATTCACCTGTAGTTCTCTTAAGTGGAGTCTTTGGTTTTGGAATCAGAAGTGTTGGCCTGCTTTTGTTGATTTTGAAGGGAGTTCTCTATGCCTCCTGGATTTGGATGTCTGTTTCCTTCTCCAGATTAGAGAAGTTTTCAGCTATCATTTTCTGAAATAAACTTCTGCCCCCTTTTTTATCTCTTCCTCTGGGACTCCTAAGGTATGGGTATTACTATGATTTATGGAGTCACTGAGTTCCCAAAGTCTATTTTCGTGATCCATGAGTTTTCTTTCCCTCTTTTGTGCAACTTCATTATTTTCCATATTTTTTATTTTGAGAGAGAGAAAGAGAGGGAGAGAATGAGTAGTGGGGGGTGTTATAGGAGCTGGGAGAGAGGGAGAGAGAAAATCTTAGCAGTTTCTATACCCAGTGTGGAACCTGATGCAGGGCTCCATCTTACAACCCTGAGATCATGACCTGAGCCAAAATGAAGACTCAGTTGTTTAACTGACTGAGCCCTCCAGCTACCCCTATTTTTCATAATTCTACCTTCCATATCACTATTCATTCCTCTGCTTCTTCTATCCTTGTGCCCGTTGCATTCAGTTGGTTTTGAATCTCAATATCATATTTTTCATTTTGGCCTGATTGATTTTTAGCTCTTTTATCTCTGTGGTAAGGGTCTCCCTGATGTCTTCTACGCTGTTCTGAAGCCCAGCTATTACCCTTGTGATTGTTGCTTTAAATTCTGGATCAGGCATATTATATCTATTTCAATTAGATCTCTGGCCATGACTTCTTGTTCTTTCTTTTGGATGAATTCTTCTGTTTTGACATTTTTTTTTCTAGGTCTCTGTCTTCTTCTCTGTGTTAGAAAAGCCTGTTATATTTCCTATTCCTGAGAGTAATGAGCTTTGAAAAAAGAGGTCATGTACCTCCAGGACTTAGCACTTCAAGAAGTGTCTCTGGTGTATATTGTACACACTCTCGGCTATGTTTTGGCTGCTCTGTCCTTTAGGTCAGTTCTTTGCAGAATTTCTCCTTGCCTGCAGTGGGAAGTGTTTGGACCTTGGTCAGAGTGTGGTGAGTTTTAACTAGGTGTGTTCTTTCTGTTTGTTAAAAGAGCCTTGATGCTATTTCCACTGGAGCTGAAGCTTTGCTGAAATCTGTGGTCAGTAGATGTGGCACATGCAGGGAGTTTGTGCTGGTCTTCTTGGTGAAGGGTCCCTATGCTTGTCCCAAGGCACACTTGTCTGAGAAAAACAGTACCCCAGCAGAGCACCAGGGACAGGGCTTGGTGTTAGCAGTTTGGGCCGCCACTGCTGGTGCTTGCTGTTTACTGAAGTTTGTATGGGCTGAGAGGCAGAGGAAGGAAATGGCACTAGCCAGATCCCTAGTCCCCAGAGAGAGGAGTTGGCCCATGTGTCTGTCCAAGAAGCCCTCCCAGAACAGTGAACAATCTCATCTCCTGCATTCTAGACATCCCTCAGATCTGCCTTCACACAGTCCTATGTCCAGGCTGCTGCCCACCTGAAGCAACACAGTGCACCTTGGGCTCTCTCCCAGCCAGGCCTGATGAGTTTTAATATCCCAAACTTTAGGGACCTGGCATGGTGGGGACCCATGCTAGTCTTCTGGGGAGGTATTGCTGCGCTGAGACTGATGCAGGTTTGATCTAGGACAGTCACAACAAAGCACAGGAGCATAGGGTTTGGAGTAAAACATAGCAAAGAACTGGTACCTGGGTTAGCCACTTAGACTTAGACAGCAGGTGTCTCTGCACCTATAGTGAGGGGCAGAGGAGGGAAGTGGTGCCTACAGAATTTTTTTTTTTCCCCAGAGAGGCAATACCACCTCTCCAGATGCGCTCCAAGAAGGGAAAACCATGTCTTTTACTGTGTCCCATGGGATCCTCAGATCATGCCATCTGCCCTGCCCTGGGGTAAATGACTACCTTCTCTGCAGAAGCACTGAAA
The DNA here is from genome assembly GCF_902655055.1 of Lutra lutra. Classification (NCBI taxonomy): domain Eukaryota; kingdom Metazoa; phylum Chordata; class Mammalia; order Carnivora; family Mustelidae; genus Lutra; species Lutra lutra. The sequence goes on along the minus strand of NC_062283.1, from coordinate 125,247,008 downwards.
CACGCTCTGGGTTCCACAACAACCACACTGTGGACTCCTAAAACTCCAGTCTTTGAGCTCCACTGGTATAAAAACTCATGAGAATAAGCCCCTCCATTTTTCCAAATCAATGGTTTTGGGGAAGAGTTTTCCTTGTGTACTTCTCTCTCTCTCTCTCTCTCTCTCTCATCTCTCCATGACCAGGGCTCACTCTGCAGCACCCTCAATCTTTTTCTCCCACAAACTATGTCTCCACACCTCCTACCTTCCATGATGTGAACTCTTCCCTCTCTCATTGTGCAGTTTGTCCTGTCAGTGCTCAGATTGATTTCTTGGGTATTCAGAATGATTTCATATTTATCTAACTGTGTTCCAGAGACAAAACAAGGCTAGGGTCTTTTTACTAGTCTTCCATCTTAGTTCCATATCTGGAAAGATCTCAAATTCATAGACTATCATATGAATGTTTAACAAAAGGAATTATGTGTTTTTGCAGTAGAATCTATGAAGCAAATAACATATATACATAGTTGTATTTACATGTTAGTATGTCAAACCACACTATAAAAAAAAGAGTATCATTATTACATTTTAAAAGAGAAGAATGAGATCAAGGGGAAATATTCAAAGTTTGGGTATAGACATATTCAGTAGCAGCAGCCAATAAGACATCCTAAAAGGGGGCACCTGGGTGGCTCAGTGGGTTAAGGCTTCTGCCTTCAGCTCGGGTCATGATCCTGGGGTCCTGGGATCTAGCCCTGCATCTGGCTCTCTGCTCAGTGGGGATCCTGCTTCCTCCTCTCTCTTTCTCTGCCTGCCTCTCTGCCTACTTGTGATCACTGTCTGTCAAATAAATAAATTAAAAAAATCTTTAAAAAAAGACATCCTAAAAGAACTATGCAATATGGAGTTCCATGAGCTATAAACTCCAGAAAAAAGAAATCCAAAATGAATATTATCTTGAAAATCAGACTATAATATGTTATTAAAGATAAGGTTATGGGTGAGATTGCCCATGAAGTCTGTTTAGATTAATGAGTAAAATCTATATAAGAAAGAATTATAAGAAAATTAATTATAAGAAAAAGTTAATTATAAGAAATTATATAGACATTTATTATATAGAAATTTATTATATAGAACTATAAAAAATTAATTATAAGAAATTATAATTATAAGGAAATACATAATTATAAGAACATGTATAGAAAGGAGATTCTCAAAAGAGACTGGAAGTGGTATCCAAAAATTGAGAGACAAACTATATTAAAAAAAAAAAATCTGTCCAATGGTATCAAATAGACCTCAGAGTTTAAATAGCATAGAAGTACCCATTTGATTTAGTCAAAAGGAAGACAGTGGTAATCTTGATGAGATATATTCCTCTGGAAAGTGTCCAAATGACAGAGGGTTGAGGTATGAACATGGACAAGATTTATGGATATTAAGGATTGAAAGTGAAATCTTTCAGAAAGCTATCTATACATGTAGGAAAGAAGTAATGGAGACAATGTACTGATAGCAGAGGACAGGTGGTCAAGTGAAAATTTGTTAATGAGAGAGATTTAAATTTGTATAAATGATCAGAATCAGTGAATAGACAGAGTTTAAAAATAAGTGAAATTTGGTTAGCATTTAATCATGGTGTCTTACTGTAACAAGAAAGGATTAGGAAAGAATGAATTCAGATTCAACATTTTTAGATTTAGTATCAAGGCATTGAGTAATGCATCTGATTGAATCTATGTGCTATCTATAAGGAAGAAATGCAATCTTTTTTAAAAACAAAGGGAAATTGGTATGAATAGAATTGAGATGACTAGAGAAGTTTGAAATATCCATTGTGTAAGATAGAGGGCTGATGTAGGAAAATAGAAGAATGGATGCTTTGAGACATGAACGTCAAGATATGAGATAATGTTATTTTCTCTAATAATGTTTTGCAACCTGAGTGCAAGTACAGTGAAGGCAGAAGAAAGGAATTGATTCTTTATTGGATTGGAGTAGTTGTGTGTGACTAAATTACGTTCTCTCTCTCTTTTTTAAATTACATTCTTAAATACACTTTTTTTTTTGATACATATATTAGAAGGTACTAGCAGTGTTTTCTGCACTTGGTTTAGTTCTATGAGATACTGCTGCATTTGCACTTGTTGAAGGACAAACCCTAACTCATTCCTTAAGATTTCTCTTGGGGGCAATTTACCTAAGAACAGTTAATCTATAACAGTGGTGTAGATGTTTATATTGTATAGAGGAAAACACTGTCTAAACAGGTTAATGGGCTTAGCTATGCCAATCATATTTTTTTCTCTCTTGAAAATCTAAACTGGTTATGTGTTATAAAGATGGTTATTTTGTTAACAGTAGTAACAGAACAATGTATATTTAAGGACAGGGGTGGGCCAAATTTATATATTTTTTTCTTTTCTAATAAGCAAGGAAATGGACTAAACAGAAAACAAAAAGATTTAGCCAATAGAATATAAGTTTGGGGACAAGTAGTTAAGGAGAGGTAAAAACAGAGACAGTTGGAAGTGGAACCAGGTAATGGTACATAGTCAATAAATTCTTGCTGCTAGGATTCCTAGAACAAAAACCTCTCCCTCAAGTCACTTGAGATCATTCACAATCTTCTGTGACCAATATCTTTAAGATGTTTTCTTTCTGGGAGGCTTCATTTTATATTCTGAATTTTGGCCTAAGATGCCTGAAATCTCTATTTGATTTATTTCTAGGTCTTTATTATAAAATATTTTACTAGGCCAAGTGAATGAGACTCTATTTTTTAAAACTAAAAAACAAGGAGCTTTCCTTCTTTTTTTTCCTCAACTAATTGAATCAAAAAGCCAAAGGGGTACTTCCTATTTCTACTGGGGGTGTGCCTGAGATATGGATTATAAAGAAAAATGCTCCCAATATTACAAAAAAAGTCAGACAAACAGTAATTTCATGATGTTTCTTGTTCCCATCTGGATACTGAGGTCATAGGACAACTGGCCAAAAGCCTCTGAAAAGCATTTGCCTGTAAGGAATGACTAGACATGAGCCTGGGTTTTGGGTGAATACAATTAAAGTAAAATCTTCTCCAAACCCAGAAAACTTCTTCACAAATGTAGAAAGCCAAGAAACATTTTTTTCATTGCATACACTTTAAACCAGAATATGATGTGCATAACAGGCAATGCACTAAGACATTTCAAAAACAGAAAGATATCTCTCTTGTTTTATAAAGCCAAGCAGACAAGAAGAACCCATTACATGAATGTCCTCAAGAGAAACAATAACTGACCTGTCCTCAAATTAGAGGACATGAAGCACTATTTGTCATACATAATTCATCCTAAATTTTTCTGGTAGTTGGGGTAGTTGGGGTAGATGGGGACCATCTGTCCTATACAAAGGAAAGATAAACTCCTGTCTTTATGACAGGAAGTAGTTTTGAACCTTAGATGAGGCACCCTCTGAGGTTCCAACACTCCTACAGAACTGGGAGAGAGGAGTGCTATCTTCCTTGATGATAATATTACCAAAGATTGTTCTCAAGTCCTTGATAAATACATTTCTGGATCTTAAAGCTGGCAAGAGGCTTATTTCGCTTTAAAAGATTTGCATACATTTCAAAAAGATAAGAACTTCTAAGTTGTTAAGAAAAAGGAATGGGACCATTTTCCTTCTTTGCAACAGGGAGAATTAAATTCTTGTTTTAAATTTGTTTTGCTTCTGCACCTTCCTTGTCAAGACAGGGCTGGATTAGCTACAGTGGGTGGTGAATCTGCAGAGGTCAGATATTCATTGGCAAGAGAAGATAAAGCTTCTGGGTTTTTCAGATATAGGGGACATCTCCACCTTCATCCAGGCTTTTCTTTCTCGAAACTCACTGGCCACTCACTGGCCACAGATAAGTTCAATGAGTTTTGAGGACTTCTCTGTCATGGTGCAGGCCCAGGGGAAAGTAAAGAGTGGCTACTGTAGAATGGGTACAAAACTTGCCAGGGATTCCTTCCCTTTGGAAGAAAACCCTCAGTCTGTGGGCAGAATGACAACAGACACTGTTGGCCTGCTCTTAGGATGATCCTGAACACCCATTACAGCTAGGGAAAGAAACAGAAAAATAAATCAAAACCCTCTACTTAGGAAGAAGTCAAAAAGTCAAAGGCTCAGAATTTCAGTCAAGAGAGGGATAAGAAAATTAGGAAGACCACAGTCAAGATCCAAGAACATGGTACATACTTAAAACTCAGATTTTAATTAGAGTAAGAGAGTGTCCACTCTTATCATAGTACTAAAAGTCTCCAAGTAATGTGACATGCTAGAGCTAAATCCCTTCATGTCTTACCACAAAGGGAAGATCTAAAACCGAGAATAAAGTAGGCAATGGGAAAAAACAAAAACAAACAAACAAAAAAACTGTTAAATCAAACTTTACCTTAAAAAAGGAATCACTGCAAGAACTTAAGCTTAAAATATGCTGGAGATACCTGTAGCAGTATCATATCTCAAAGCCAATCCAACTGTTAATTAGGTTAACTCAACTCCTGCAGTTAAACCTTCCCTAAAAGAAAGACATGTTTCAAGGCATAAAATATACTTAACACATCTCTAAGGTTCTATACAAGATGCTTGACTTTCAATTAAAACACAAACAAACATTCATACAAAAAGGAACAGTAAAGGACACATTCCTAAAAGACAAATAAATCATCCAAACTAACTCGGATTTAAACAGATACTGGAATTATCAGACTGGAAATTTCAAATAGCTATTATTTGTATGTTAGAGGTTTTCGTAAAAAAGGTAAACCACATGCAAAATTAATTAAGTGATTTCAGGAGAGTTATGGAAAGAATAATAAAGAGTCTAAAGGAAATGATAGGAAAGAAAAGCTCAGTAACAGAGAGAAAACTATTTTTCTTGAATAGAAAACTATTGAAGGTCTCGTCAGTAGATGACACAGCTGAGACTCAGTGAACATGAAATGATATGCCAATACAAATTGCCCAGACTGAAAATCAGAGAAGAAACCATAAGTACATAAAAGAGATCATCCTGAAATAGTGGTACAATATCAAACTACCTCACTTAACTATAATTTGAGTCTCAGAAGGAGAAAAAAGAGAGAAGGGAACTTAAGAAATATTTGTAGAAGCAACAACTGAAACTGTATCCAGATTCTTGACAGACAGCAGACCCAGGGAGTTGAGACAATAACAAAAACAGGGGAAATGCCAAAAAATAGACAAACTGATAGCTAGCTAGATAACATCCATACCTAAGTATACCATATTCAAAAAACTAAAAAAGAAAAACTATGGGATTATTACAAATCTTTTCTCTTGATCTTTCCTTGCTCTTTTACCTTATACTTCCTTTTAGAAATCTTTAGATTTAGAAGTGTGAATGCTAAAACTCTGAAGAAAGTTAGCTACTGATGTTCTTCTTGAGAATAATTATGCTAATTTTGGAAATGCTTACTGAAGTATTTTTAACAGAATCCCAAATCATGTACTTCATATTTAGTTTTGAATAATCTGAGGGTAAAAGAGGTTAAATGGCAGTACAATAGGAGTATATATAGAACTTTAGGAAAAATTATGATGAGACAAGACTAGTCAGCAATTCTGAACTGAATTCTGGTTTCCTGTCTAAGGGTGAATACCAGATTGGCAGTTCTTTTCACCACACAATGGAATAAACACAGGAAGCAATCAGCAATCTAGTGAGAGAAAATATTAATTGGTGAGTTGTAATTAGGAACAGAACTAGTTGCCATTTTGATCATCTTTTGACTAGATTTGATGGGATTAACTAATAGTTACTTTTTTTTTTTTACTACTTATTTATAATGTAAGCCAAACTGTACTTGGAAGCTAAATCATATTAAATATTAGAAATATATGCATCTATATTCTTTTTGAAACCACTGTTAAAATGTTCCCTTGAGGAAGTCTTTAGGCTCTTATGAACAAATATGGAAGATTTGTATTCTTAAAAAATCCATATTATAAATATCAGATTCCTAAGCTGTTCTTTAAGGCATGTGCACCATAACTACGCATTAATAAAATAAAAATATTTGTCATGCTGTTGTTACTAGTTACAAATTGTTCATTCTGTAAAAGAAGAGAATCTAAATTAAAGACATATTTTATGCTTAAATAGCAGCAATTGCTCATCCACTCATGTTCTTTCCTCATTGAAATTTAAAATCCAGTTTCAAATTGATTGAAAGAATCACTAATAACTATTTCAATTCCTTCATTATACAGAAGAGGAACAGAGTTGGAGGGAATAAATAATTGATCTATGGACAGGCTGGTAGTCAACAACTAGCAATAATGGCTGTGTATGTGTGCGCGCGTGTGTGTGTGTGTGTGTGTGAATGTGTATCTTTGTGGGCACACATGCATACATGTGCACAAACTAAACCTGTGGTTAAAAAAATAAACAAGCTAAACCTGAATCCTATTTATTGTTTCTGTGTACTGAGAATGTGACTTAAATTTTCTGATCTTTGTTTATTTTTATTTAGATATAAAATATAAGGTATTAGTGATCGTAGTGGTAGAAATAAAGGCAGAGTATAAGCACAACACTACTTGTGTATTTTCAGCCTGATATACGTGGCACTAAGCCTTTAAACATGCACACACAAAAGCAAAATAATGACTTTAAATTTCCTTATCTTACTTTGATTGAAAAAACCTAGTGTATCATTTCACAAATAGGTCAGTTAGGCCATTTGTTTTCAAAGTACAAGACAGATGATGATAGATAGACAGACAGACAAAATAAATTTCAGAATTATAAAGGCAGAAGTGAAAGGGTTATTTTTTGACATGTGTATCACAATGTTATAATACATAGCACTAAATCCATTTTGAATAAAATGCATAATCCAGGATAATTCATTTTTAATATATGATTTGTATATGGATCCCCTTGATTTTACATTCCATTCTTGTAAACATCATGGAAGCAACATAGTTACAATTCATAGACCAAAGATCCAATCATGTCATTTGCTCAACTCCACTCTGACTTGCTCTAACCTGTATGGTCAGTGCCATCTCCAGGACTCTGTCCCCCCTTTCAGTGCTTATCTTTTGATAATTAAGAGACTCCTAAGAAAGAAAAGAGTAACTGTGAGGATTGGAACACTTTAGTTAAGTTAGTTTACCTGCTTTGCGTTTGATTCTATAGATTTTGTTGCCTCCTTATTCTTAAAATTCCTAAACTATGATTTTGAGATTGTCTGATTATATTTTTTTAAGTTTCTTTTTTAAGCATCAATTATTATTAATGAACTTGGATAAAATAACAATGCTTAAGAATCTCCCTAATTACTAGCTTATAATTTATAATTACTAGTCCTCAAAGCTAGCCATGTTTTAAAATACGTAACACTCTAATCTTTTGCAAAATCAAAATATTCTGCATAATGCCACAAGACAGTGTCAGAGATAATTATTTCTCTTCTTCCTTTTTTTAATCGGTATTGAACAAAACAAAGGTAATATTTAGCATTTAGTTTAGGAAAACTGTATATTTTAGCTGTGTCATATGTTTATTTTTATGTATTTAAATAACTTGTATTTTTCTCACTGAAGAGTAACACATGCTTATTATAAATGTTTCAAAATTACACAAGCTTTTACATTTTAACTCTTCTTTCACCTTAAATTCAAATTATAAGAAAAGGGAAAAATCCATAAAATCAACATCCAAAAATGATATTTTGGACATTTTTGGTTTTTCATCCCAATAATTGTGTACATCTCTGCATATATTTATACATACATATGTATTATGTACTAAAGATGATATAATATTCTATCACGGAAATAAAATATACTTTTTTGGCTATTTGCACTATTTAAGGCATTTTTTCTCATTGGAAAGTATTTCTAAAATGTATAAATCTCATTATACATTAAGAGGATTAGTATATACTATATCATATTATTTACATGTGTTTCATTTGCATCTTGATTATTAATGTTATTTCATTATTCATACCATTAATATTTTCATGTATTAAATATCCAGTACTCAGATGAGCTGTTTACTAAATAAGAAAGATTTAAATCTTTCTTATTTCATATTGACATCTTTTCTTCATGTGAACAATTAGGAATTTGGTGAGGTTCTCCTTTATAGAACAGGTGGTATTTCTTCCACTGTAGTCAGGAGCTGGAATCTTCTGTGGTTAGCACAGAAAGGCATTACCTTCTTCTTACATTAGGATTTAAACAAAGAGAATGCATGACTCTTTAAACCCTGGAGTTCTCAGTCACATAAATATATCTTGTGCAATCGTGGTGTTCTTTGCTGGCATCTATGGGATGAAGCAACAGCCTTACTAAGAATTTTTTAAAGTCTTCCTTACTACACAAGAAATCTATTCTTCCATGATAAAAGTCAAAGACACCTCTGAAAAGCTATGACGTTTTGCAATATGCTTAATTACATTTTCTTACTAAGTCATTAATTCTCAAATCCTACTTATCACTCTCTAGGCAAAAACCTAGTATGAAAAAAGGCCACTTGCAAGGCAGGAGACCACAGAAAGAAAATCTGCATAGTGGAAAAAAGAAGTTAAAATAGTTAAAGAAAGGAAAGAAAGAAAGAAAAAGGAAGTTAAAGTAGGACCATTTATTTGAAATGGTTATTGTTAATTACCACAGTAATTCCTGGAGTTATTGTGTGGTAATCTGAGGAAGAGATTACTTCCTTATAACTCCTGTGTCATGATTGATACAGTCCTTATTTCTGTCATGGTCCTTTTTGGACAAGAACTGCACTTGTCTAATAACACACTCAATGTGTGTTGCATTTCAAGACACAAGAATGCTTCTTAAAGTGTATAACTTGGCACTTGAAACCTGGATCCAAGTCCTGATACATTTATATGTGTGAGGAGAGTTATCCCAAGTTATTAGACTTCTGTAAGGCATAGAATCTTTGACTGTAATGAGTTTTTCAGCAATGGTTATCCCTAGACATGGAATGAAATTGTAGGGAGTCTTGAGTTTTAATAACATGGAGGTGTCCTGTAAACAGCACATTGCTATACAGAAATAACATGCTATTAATACATGTGACCCTGGCTCAAACTAGTTATGCATTGAACAGGTTTTATTTCACCAGTGCCTGATTTTTCTACTGGAAAATAAAAAGGAGGCTTATGACTAAAGAATCTTTAATCCCTAAGAATTTGTTACAATGGCATATCTTAAAATACTGCTATTCATTCTAAAGACAGCCAAAAGAGTAAGTGCCTACCATGCTTAGCACCCATCTCAGTCTTATGCAAACCATCTCAACTTACATTGAAATTTTTCTTCAAGTGAATCTTTTCAATAAGTTTGGCTTAATTTATTTTAAGTTCTGTGTTTTAACATTGTGATATCTATGTTAAACAGTCCGTATTCTGAAAGAATTCATTTGCTTGAGCAGTCTATTTACAGCTACATGTTGGCTTGCAACCTTGGGAGCCTCCTCTGGTGAAATCTGAGTCTGGCCTCCATACAGAGGGCAAAGAAAGTCTGAAGAGGCAGACCACTCCTGATTGGTAGGTACAGGTTTAATAACAAGGGAACATACACAGAAGGCTTGTCTTGGTGGCCATAAGATGAGTAGATCTCTGTACCCACCTACCAGAATCTTAAAATTTTATATAATGGCCCTTAACTGGATACTGTCACCATCATCCAGAGGGTCTCAATAACATTATTCTCTAAAGTCTGTGTCCTTGAAAAGGGCTGTGTCTGTGAGAAGGTTGGGCAGAGCCTACATTCTAAAGACAGGGAGGGGATGAGGAGCCTCCCACTGCTGAGGTCTAAACTCTGGGGGTCAACCCGGGGATCATGTCTTCCTGATGACCTACTCCAATACCATGATACAACTGGTCAATATTTTCTGTAACTGCTAATATTTTATATATTATCAAATAGAATTGAATAGAATAGAATTGAATAGAAAATTTTATTCAATGGACATGAAAACTTGTGAATTTATATAGCTGTGGAAGCTACGTAGTTCCTCATTAGTTTTTGGAGGTGATGATGGATTTCTTCTACGTATGTGACGTTTGGGTGAGCCTTTTGAAAAACATTTATTACTAAAATACAAGGGTCCTTTGGGGAACATACATAAATTAAGAGCAGTAGAATTATCTTTGAGGAGGTTTTAATAACTTTAATAGTTGCTAACAGCAAAATGTATCTTTCATATTCATCAAATATCCCAGGAATAAGTTAATTTTCCTCTTATTCTCATCTATTCATCTTTAAATATCTATAAAATGGAGATCTTACTGAGATGCTATGTGATCTGCAATGCTTGGATAGAGATGAGCCAAGATTCATGGCTGTTTTGAAGTTACATTTTAAAATGTTGCATTTTAATTTAAGTTCAATAATATTCTAGTTTGTACAAAAATTTACCTTACTTACTTATAAGTGACTTACTTCCTACTTACTGATTCCTTACTTATACCGTCCAAATACATTTAAACACCTTAATTCAGTCATTATATTAAGAGAACTGTGGGAATAACTGTAAGAGTATCAGAAGAAATGTTTAAAGAAAACAGCATGGAAAAAAAGAGTTTGTGTGTTTTGTCTATTTTATCAAATAAGTTAATAAGTATTCAACTAAAAAATACAAATATTGTGAAGTGTTACTAATTTTAAATCTTAATTATTTTCAAGATAGTATTACCTATTAAATGTTCCACATCTGTTTATATTATATGATTTCTATTTTTTAATAGAAATACTAAATTTTAGGGGTGCTGGGTGACTACTCTGCCTTCTGCTCAGGTCATGATCTCAGGGTCCTGGGATGGAGCCCCTTGGAGCAGGCTTCCTTCTCAGTGGGGAATCTGCTTCTCAGTCTCCCTCTGACCCTCCTCCTCACCCCATTTGTATTCTCTCTCTCTCTCTCAAATAAATAAATAAAATGTTTAAAAAAAGAACTATTAAATTTTAGTATTAGTTTAGTTCTTACTATTGATCTAGTGTTTACCTTATCAATAATTCTATTTTTATTTCTCTTCTTCCTTTTTTAAACATAATCTTTTACTACATGTTCTGTATATTTTACTTGAATTCCATCTATTATCTATACTACATAATAACAGTGATTTCATTTTACTTTTCAATTTTTATTCCTTTTCCCATACATTTAATTTAGATTTCTAATTCATCGTAATGGGAAGTATTTACAAAATTATTTTTCTTCTTAAAACTCCATCTCTGTTTTAGTCTTAACTTTACAATTAAGTAAATAAAATTTTCATCTGACTTTTTTCCCAAAAATTTCAGTCATCTCTTAATTGTATGAAAGCCCATTCTCCAGCAGAGGGCTTAGCAACTACAAACTCATTGTTGTTACTGTTAGCTTAACCCACAAGTTTAAACACATTTTTTACGTTTCTAAAGGACTATAAAATAAATAAACAGAAGAAGAAAAGGGGAAGAAGAAGAGGAGCACTAAGAGTAAGAAGACAAATGGAAGTGGAAGAGGTGGAGGAGGAAGAGGAGGAGAAAGACAAGACAGAGGAACAAGAAACATTATATGGCCCACAAAGCCTAAATATTATTATGACCCTCACAGAAGAAGTTTGCTGAACCTTGCTGTAGTATATTTCTCAGAAAGAACATATGTGTATGGTATTCACAAACATTAAAAAAGTTGTTTCTAATGTTGTTACTTGAAGGACAACGTGGATTGATATGATATCTTTGGTTCATATTTTCTGATATGAATGGCTATCAGGAAATCCACTAGATACTGTCAAAGCTACACTCAATATCTCCCCTAATCTAACCAATCCTGTTTGTTTCTTGAATAGCACCTTCATTATTCATCCTTCCACTTGCTCAACATAGAGACCTAAGAAACCAGTATTACACCTTCTTCCTCCCCTAAATGCAATTAAATCAACAAATCTTATAGATTTGATCTTCTATGTATTTATCTTGTTTAACAATTTCTCCATTTTGCCAAACTCTCAAATCTTGCTCAATCAGATGTGCTGTGTCCTACATATAAAACATTCCCAGAACCCCAAGCTATAGAGTCCAGGATTTTGGGTTATATATAATATTGGGATGTGTATTTGTGGAAGTGTGGGAATAAGACAGTATAAGAGAGTATAATTGACAGGAGAACCTGTGCTACTGGATGCCATTAGAAGTCTCTGAATTGGCTTACATCTAACTCCTGGCCAGTCCTGCTCTGTGACTCTAAAATACCCAGATGATTTAGTATCATAAGCATATGGAAATTTACCTCAATTAAGTCAGAAAAAGGAACGCCTGCTGGTCCCCCAAAGGAATGTAAGGATACAGCTGGAAATAGCAAGGAACCCAGTCTTGTTTCTATCTGTGTTGTCATAAACCTCTCCGAAAGGCTAACCTAAAGCATCTTAGTTTTCTGAAGTTTCAAGCCTATTCCACCCCCATTCCTGATTTGTCATGTTTTAATACTAATTTATTTAATCAACAAATGTGGAGGAAATGTTTTAGGAGCTGGATATACAATAGGACAAATGTCTACAATTATGGAACTGATACCTAGAGGGGAAGACAGAGAAAGAAAATGATAAATAATTGAAATATCTAGCATGTTAAAGTACAATAAATGACAGGAAATAACATAAACCAAGAAAGGAAAATGTAAAAAGGGAGGGTGGAGATTTAAGATTGTCAGAAAAACCCAATGAAAATGTGAACTTTCAGGGGCGCCTGGGTGGCTCAGTGGGTTGGGCCGCTGCCTTCAGCTCAGGTCATGATCTCAGGGTCCTGGGATCGAGCCCCGCATTGGGCTCTCTGCTCAGCAGGGCGCCTGCTTCCTCCTCTCTCTCTGCCTGTCTCTCTGCCTGCTTGTGATCTCTGTCAAATAAATGAATAAAAAAAAAAAAAATTCTTAAAAAAAAAAAAAAGAAAATGTGAACTTTCAGATAAAAATGTGAATAAAGTGAGGGGAATGACCATGTGGATATCTAAAAGATCAGCATTCCAGGTAGACAATACTCCAGTGGTAAAAGAACATGAGGTGAGAACATGTGTGGTGTTCTCAAGTATTAGCCGACTCAAATATTGCTGGGAAGAAAGATAATCAGGGGTGAGTAGTATGGATGATATCAGAAGAGTCATGGGGAACCAGATAAGATAGGACCAGATAAATTACGATTAATAATTTTTATTTTACTTCAAATAACATGGGAGCCTATTGAGAATTTTTGAAGAAAAGGGAAGGCATGCTCCCACTTTTTGGTTTAACAGGATCATCTGTCTGCTCTGCTGATAATAAACTATAGGAGACAAGGGCAAAAGCAGAGAGACAGGCTGGAAAGCTAGTGCAAATTATGTGAGAAAAGATAGGAGCTTGGACCAGAGTATCAGCCATGGAAATGATGGAAAAGGGTTAAATTCTGGAATAATCCACATTTTTTTTTTTAAAGAACTGGCTTTAATGTATGATGTACATGAGCACTGCAGCAGGTATAGACTCACGGGCCTCATCCGAGGGACATTATGAGCTTCTGATCTCTGAGTATATATCACACTATCATATTTGTTGTTTTCTGGCCCAATCACCAAATGTGTAGCCGAGGTACTATGCTATATTTCCTCAGTGATTTTCTTAGGAACACTGGGACCCAGTTTTTGGCTCCATTCTTGAATTTTGGGACTTAACTACTCAATCCTTTATTGTTATTTCCTATCAGTTTGTTTTCATTTTACCTATAAGGTCAATTAGGGCAGAGAATGCACTTGTCATGTTTACATGTGTTGTTAGCACTCAATGCAGAGCCTGGTCTAGGTTCAGTAAATAAATGTTCAAAAGATGCATAAGTGAATGAGTGTTGCAATGTAAAAATATTTATTACCTTAAAATGTTGTATATTAGATGTTATCTTAATATGCACATATGCACATATGCCCTGCTTTATTTTCCAAATGATGGTACTTTCTAAACCAATTTGGAGATGTGTTACATAAGAACTAGTCTGTTGAAAACTTTTCATTTTAATGACCCCCATAGAGAGGTGAGATTTATACACTACCCTTTTGAATCTGGGCGGCTTGTGACTGGATCAACCAATGGAAAAAAAGCAGAAATAATGCTGTTTAACTCCTGAGTCTAGGTCATAAAAAAACCATATGGATTCCTGTAACACTAAAGAGTTCTGAGCCTTAATGTAAAAAATCTGACTAACCTAAGACTGTCATGCTGTGAGGAAGCCCAAGTCACATGGAAAATGGGAGTCCAGTGTTTGCTTCCTCCCAGTCCAGATGCCAGATATGTGCAGAAGGTCACATCTAGATGGCTCAAGCCCCAAGTTGTTTGAGTCACTCTCAGTCATTTACATTTTCTCAGGTTCCCAATTTTAGAGTCATTCTTCTGTTTTTGTTTTTTGTGGGTTTTTTTTTCTGAATTTCTGATCTACAACACATGGAAGCATTGTAAATTGTTGTTTGTTTAGTTTAATTCCACTAATTTTTATAGCTTTTTAAATATAACATTGTGTAAGTAGAACAAAAGTCACTTCACTTTTGAAAAAAAACCCTCGTTTTAAAAAAATGTGGTCAGGGGCCCCTGGGTGGCTCAGTGGGTTAAGTCTCTGCCTTCAGCTCAGGTCATGATCCCAGTGTCCTGGGATCAAGCCCTGCATCGGGGGGGTGGGGGTGTCTCTGCTCAGCAGGGAGCCTGCTCCCCCCCACTGCCTCTCTGCCTACTTGTGATCTCTGTCAAATAAATAAATAATATCTTTAAAAAAATGTGGTCAGATCTCACTTAACATGAGATCTACGTTGTCAACAATTTTTTAAGTGCACTGTATAGTATTAACTATAGGCATTATGTTATATAGCAGATCTCTAGGACATATATCTTGTATAATTGAAACTTTATAATCATATAGCAACTTCCCATTTCCCCTTCCCCTAGCCCATATAAACCACTATTCTACTCTCCATTTTAATGAAATGCAATATTTGTCCTTCTGTAACTGGCTTATTTCACAGTGTATTGTTCTCAAGTTCATCTATGTTTTTGCAGATAACAGAATTTTCTTCTTTTTTAAGACTGAGTAAAATTTCATTGTCTGTATATACCACATTTTTCTTATCCATTGAACTGCTGGTGGACCCTAAGATTGTTTCCGTAACTTGGCTATTGTAAATAATAAATTAACATGTGTCTTGACATCTCTCTTCGAAATCCAGATTTCAATTCTTTTGGATATATACCCAGAAATGGGATTGCTGGATCATAAAGTAATTCTTTTTTTAATTGTTAAGAAACTCTCTATACCATTTTCCACAGCAATTGAACCATTTTGCATTTCCATGAACAGTATAGAAGTGTGATCATTTTTCCACATCCTTGCCAATATGTTTTTTTGTTTTATTTTGTTTTGATGATTGCCATCCTAAGAGGTGTGAGATGACATCTCACTGTAGCTTTGGTTTGTATTTCTTTGATTATTGGTGATATTGAACATCTTTTTATATACTTGTTGGACATCTGTAGGTCTCTGGAAAAAATGTCTACACAAGTCCTTTGACCACTTTTTAATTAGGCTATTCATTTTTTGCTATTATGTTTTAGTTCTTTATATATTTCGGACATTAAACCCTTATCAGACAGGTGATTTGAAAATCTCTCTCATTCAGTAGATTGCTTTTCACTCTGTATCCTTTGCTGTGAAGAACAGTTATAGTGTGATGTAGTTCCAATTCCTTAATTTTGCTTATGTTGCTTGTGCTTTTGATATTATAGCAAAGAAATAAATTCTTAGACCAATGTCATGAAGCTTTTCCCTTAGGTTGTCTTTTTTTTTCCCTAAAGATTTTATTTACTTATTTGACAGACAGAGTTCACAGGTAGGCAGAGTGGCAGGCAGAGAGAGAGGGGGAGGCAGGCTCCCTGCTGAGCAGAGAGACCAATGCAGGGCTTGATCCCAGGACCCTGGGATCATGACCTGAGCCGAAGGCAGAGGCCTCAACCCACTGAGCCACCCAGGCACCCCCCCTTAGGTTGTCTTCTAAGGAGTTTTACAGTTTCAGATATTATTTTTTTTTATATTTTTTCTATTTATTTGAGAGAGAGAAAGAGTGAGAAAGAGTATGAGCAAAGGGGGAGGGGTAAAAGGAGAGGGACAATCACACACCTCTCTGAGCAGAGAGCCCAAAGCCAGACTTGATTCCAGGACCCTGGGATCGTGACATGAGCAGAAGGCAGGCACTTAGTAGACTGAGCCAACCGGGTGCCCCAAGATCTTATGTTTTAATCTTTAATCCGTTTGACTTAAATTTTGTGTATGGTGTAAAGTTAAACTTCTTTCTTTTGCATGAGGATTTTCAGTCACATATAAGATGCTCCACCCAAAGCAGTAGAATACACATTTTTCTCAAGCATACACAGAACATCAGGCAGGATAGATCCTATGTTATGTCACAAAACAAGTTTTAACACATCTAAGAAGGTTAAAGCCATATCAAATATATTTCTAACTACACTGGAATAAAACAAGAAATCAATAACTCAAAATGACAAATTAACAATTTATTTTTAAATAATCAAACACACACTAAAGTATACACCGTAAAAAGTATTCATTTGACATTACATTTTTAAGGAGACAAGATTTTCCCATCATTTTTCTAAAAAAAATATTTAAAATTTCTCTTATCCCTCTTCTTTTTCTTTCAATCTCTGTAAAATAAGCCATGTGGAAACAAGACCAGCCTCACCCAGAAATCCAGTACCTAGGATTTACTAAGGATCTTCTTTAGATATAAATGTATGCATCTGTTCTGCTCTCCTGGTTTTACTCGATCTTACTTGTGATTCATTCATAACTTCTTGGATTGATATTCTCTCATCTTCCTCACAACTAAATACTAGAGTGTCTTACAGAACAGACCTTGGGCTTTTCTATTTTTTATTCCAACTTGAGTACAAGAAAACCATGAACTGCCACAAATTATAAAATTAGTGAAGGATATAATGCCTAAGAAGAATGCATCTTGAAATAAATACGTCACTTACGGTCCATCTTCCATCAATCACCAACCACTACCAACTCCCCTCTTCCTATTTGGCAAGTACAAGGTTTTATTATATTAAGTTTAGGAAAAAAAAAAAAACTTGATATATTTACTTTCAAATTGTTCTTTACATTATTTAATAGACATAGTTTTCTATATGTCTATATTAAATTTAATGAGAAAATATACACCATTTTTTGATTAACAACTTTTTATTTGGCATCAAGGTTTCCAGGAACAAATTAAAGCAGTTGAGGAGTAAGTGTGCTTCATGCCAAATATGTATAAGCATTAAGTGCATGGATATTCATGGAAAATTAAAGCTTGAGCCAAAATGTATAGGTGGTAAAATTCAAGCTCTGTTTGATCTTAGTAACTACACGGACATAGCTATAGCACAGAAGTCCTGCAACATAATGATGAATATAAGATTATAACTGCTACAGTTTTGGACCTGTCAGAATCCTAAAGGCCAAGATAAGAAATCTGAATTTTATGTTATAATTAATTGTTATCATAAGGTTGGAACGTAGAAAGATGCTTTAAAAAGTTTAATGCTATCAAAATTTAGCAGATATTGAGTATGAGTTAAAATTGGCCATATATTATTATTTTTAATTCAGAAATATTTTCCATAGTATATTTTCCTTTTTCCTGTTTTTATGCTGTTTATTGTTTTTACAAATTATCTAATTATATATGCACACATATATAAATATATATCTAATTTTGCCTGTTTATCCTGCTGCAGTCCTCAATTTTAGCCTTCTAAATAAAACAGTAAATCCTAACTTCAGTGGAAGAACTTTTTCTCTCCTCATCTCAAATGTAATTAAATAGTTTTATTTTCAGCAGGGGCTCAAGTTAAATGTTCTTCCACACAATTGACAAAGCAAGTATGGTGCCTACTTCTTTTTTTTTTTTTTTTTTTTTTTTTTTTTTTTTTTTAAAACTTTATTTATTTATTTGACAGAGAGATCACAAGTAGGTAGAGAGGCAGGCAGAGAGAGAGAGAGAGAGAGAGGGGAGGAAGCAGTCTCCCTGCCGAGCAGAGAGCTGGATATGGGACTTGATCCCAGGACCCTGAGATCATGACCTGAGCCGAAGGCAGAGGTTTAACCCACTGAGCCACCCAGGCGCCCCATGGTGCCTACTTCTTATTCCTTCAAAGAATCTGCTAAATTACCCTTAGCATCTCTTTGTTTAACTACATTCCCGTGTATCCTATAGAGTTTATTTTCAAGGAACATTTGACAAGAAGTATTCTTTAATGTTTTGCTTGCTGCTCTTTTAGTAGTGTCAATCTTGAACTCCCACTGCCCTACAAATTGTATTTCTTCAGGCAAAGTGACTTTTTAAACTAATTCTCTCTTACAGTGGAATAAGTCAGGTAAGCAAAGTCAGCATATAGAACAATACACTATGTCATTAGTGTATCAGTGATTAATCAACTGTAAATTTGTATGTATTTTAGAGAAATATACAAACAAATAAGAACAAAAGTATGTTTGGAGATATTTGGCAACTAAGATAATGACGTTGAGGCTAAATTCATAAACAAACATATATTAACAAATATATATTAAACTGATGAAATACATCTTTATTTTTTCTAGTATATTTTAGAAACTTCACAATTTATATAAGTTGTACCTTTCAAAATGTTAATGTCATTATATTGATAATAATATTAAAAGGCAGAATTTTATTTTTATTTTATTATTATTTTTTAGATTTTATTTATTTATTGGATAGAGAGACACAGCAAGAGAGGAAACACAAACAAAGGGAGTGAGAGATGGAGAAGCAGGGCTCTCTGCTGAGCAGGGATCCCAATGCAGGACTTGATCCTAGGACTCTGGGATGGTGACCTGAGCTGAAGGCAGATGCTTAACAACTGAGCCACCTAGGTGCCCCAAAAACCAGCATTTTAAAATGCCATTATACCACCAAATGGAATATTTAAAAAGATTTTCAGTATACAAAAACAGCGATTAATAGAATATCTAATTCAAACATCTTTGATATTAAATGCTAAGTCAGAGGACCAGTAAGGTAATTAGTCTCAAATCAGTACTCAAATATAGATTTTTTTTGTTCCTTGTGATTTTTCTGAGTGAAGGCAAGGAATAGATTTCAATGATTGTAATTTTGCTCCTTTTTATGTTCTTTTACTCACCAAACAACATTCTTAAATAAATTAAGCACCCTTAAATTGTAGTGTTGAATAATAACTGCTATCATTAAAAATTGATAATAATAACAATAATGATCTAGTTAATGACACATCACTATTGTCTGATAATATATGAATATTGAACAATATAATTGTTGTGGAAATTAATGGTAGCTGATATAACAAGGAAGTCTCAGAAACAAAAGAATAAAATTCTTATTCACATCACAGGTTCTTGAAGTCCAGGAAGTACTCCTAGATAATTCTCTTCTAATAGGGGTTTCAGGGCTCCAGTTCTTCCCATCATGTTACTCCACTATGTGGGAATTTTATGCTTCCAACCACAAGCGCAGAAGAATGAGCAGAATCTTTTAAGTCTAGGTCTTCAGGAGATGGATAATAAGATCACACTTAAATAGAGGGGGGCTAGGAAACTTAATGTTTCTGTATGTTCCGGGGAAAAAGGAGTGGTTTAGTGAAACATTGTCTATTCTACAAAATGTATCCTATTGTTAATTCTTTTCAGGTGTTTTGTGGCAGGGAATATGTGAGCTCATTTTTAATGTATATTCATTACACTTTAAATGTTTATTTATTTATACATATACCTATCTTTTCGTGCAGTCACATATGAGCCAACAAGGTTAGGTGGGATGGGAATCCCTTCCAGGAATACAGAAAAGAGAACTCAAGATCAAGCTATGTGATAGAAAAAGGAAGACCTAAGTAAGGAGTGGTTCAAAAGTCAAGATTGCAGCAGAGATAAAGAGACCAGTAATATGTCGCAGAAGATGCCAGTAAAGACAGACTTAACTGAAGGTGTTTCCTGTGGCTCTGAAAGTTATAAGTAATTTTGAAGAGAAAATTAAACACTAACAGAAGAGGACCCACTATGTGATTAGTCGGAAGACTATGTAAAAACAGAAAATCATGGGATACCTTATTCCGGAAGAATTCCCCTACTGGAAGTAAATAATATAAGGGAACATATTTTAAAGACCTAATTATAATAAGTAGCATTATCAACAATATCTGTGATTTTACAGAAATCTCCAATTATAGTTGTGTATAACAAATCCAGGAAAAAGAGAAATGTATACAAAATACAGAAAATGAAACAAATGGGCAAAGGGAACAATATTTAACAGTAGGGCATTCTGCAAATCCTTAGAGCCATTTCATATATTGCTTAGTAAAGAATGGTCTTTGGTAGTTGTTAATTTCTTATAAGCGGATAGTAACATTGATAACTGGTAGAGAAGGATAAGGGGGAAACAACTTTGATTTATGTAGAAATGTTCAATAATTAAAAATTGCCTAGCTACATTCTGGTAGTTTTTGGAAAACTGGATGGATATATAAATTATTTGGTGAGCTAATATTTTCATGTTATATCTGTATCTTCTAAAATTCCTAAGGAAATAAGGAATTTTGTCTAGATAAGTGTTTTATTTTATTTTTTTTTAATATTTTATTTATTTATTTGACAGACAGAGATCACAAGTAGGCAGAGAGGCAGGCAGAGAGAGAGGAGGAAGCAGGCTCCCTGCTGAGCAGAGAGCCCGATGTGGGGCTCGATCCCAAGACCCTGAGATCATGACCTGAGCTGAAGGCAGAGGGTTAACCCTCTGAGCCACACAGGCGCTCCCTAGATAAGTGTTTTAAATTTATACTTTAAGAAGAACTCTACTGCTCTAAGTTCATATCCGTAATAGAAAAAATATTGAGAGAAAAATTAGATTTACACCTACTTAAATAAAGACAAATTAAAAAATCCACAGGCCAGACACACGAATGAAACAAACAAACAAACAAACAAACAAAAAAAATTAGAGGCAAGCAGGCCAACTAGACTACTTACTCTGCAAGGATATGGAGACCAAATGTCCTTAGATGGAAGGCATGTGTCAGTCTTGCTAGTCAAATCCAGGTAATTTATTAGGGCTTATTTATAAAAGAAATGAACTCAGACTAGTGTAAGTATAACTCATTTGAAGCTTCTTACCTGAGGAAGAAAATGGAACCAAACACAGGGTTGCAGGGAGGACCTGGGCTGACTGACTGTAATGTGTCCATTCACATAATATGATGCATTCCTAACCCACTAATGAAAGACTTGATTCTGCTTTTGGAACCTGGGCTGTCCAGATGGAGGTTACTGTAAAATAAGTAGTGGTGGCGAGGTGAGTGGAGAAGAAAAAACAGAAAACAGTGAAAATGAATTAACTCGCCAATACCTGAAAGTCTTTGCGGAAATCTGATGCAAACCTAGTAGACAAATATATACGTGTGTGTGTGTGTGTGTGTGTGTGCATGTGTGTGTGTGTATGGGATGAATTCAGAATAATAATAGTAACAGAGTTAACTTGAAATTTTCAAAGAAATAGAGGATGACAACTCTAAAATGAATGAAAATTATGAAACAATAGCAGATATAGAATAAGAGATGAACTGAAAAGAAGCTTATTTGAAACCCTACAGGTAATAAAATATTTACAATCTTTGGGATAAAAATTCTTTGAAAAGCATAACCCGCAGACTTGACAAGGCCAAAGACAATTTGGAATTCACCCAAAACTCAACTGAAAGAGAACATTGGATGAAAAATACAAAAGCTACGAGATTGAAAAAACTGATGGCTTACTATGAAGAAATAAATTCCACTGATAGTAACTCTCAGCTATACAACAGATCTGAGAATACAGTGGGTAATAGCCACAAATCTTCTAGAAATAACAGTCACCCTAGATTTCTATACCTACCTGCACTATAAGTCAGTAGTGAGGGTAAAATGAAATACATTTTTCAGAAATACACACTAATGTATTATTAATTATTTGCTGAAACTACTAGCAAAGTATAAACTTCAGGATTTTAAAAAAGAAGAAGAGGAAGTGAACTAGCAGGAGCAGGGAAAAACCAGGACATGTAATGATGGGGCAAACTACACAGGTTTGTGAAATTCAGAATTGATAATAAAAATTATTTCCCTTAGAAATATTCTGGAATTAAACTTCTAAAAGTATGAAAAATATTTTGGGAGAATGGAGTAAATATTTATCAGGTATAATATGGTAAACTCTTATTTTATTGTTTGGAAAGAGGATTGAAATGCTGAGTAGCTTACAGTTGTTAGAAAAAATATAATCATGTCCATCAATAATATGAGTGTACCTTATACCAAATAAAAATCAATACATTTCAAATTAGCACATAAAAATAAGAATATGAAAATGACTGAAGCAAATAAAAATATTTTTCTGTGGATACCACACTCGGAAGAGTCAGGATACCTACTCTGATTCAATGATAAATGTAAGGAGCTATGTATGCCAAAACTCCCCAATTCTTTCTCAGGAAGGCTCTGTAAATGGTAATTCCTGGTTAGAGCACCTAAAATACTGGAAAAGAAAGAGGTCAGGGAGATAAAGGAAACAGTAATTTCCTGGATGCCTCCTGAGACTAAGTGCAGAGAAGCTAAAAATATAACTGATGAAAGGAAATAGACATTCTGAACCAGCCCCTACAATCTGGATGCATTTAGGATGAGCTAGTTAGACTGTTCTCGTCTTGAAGGTAGAATCTTAATTAATTTGAAATATATTTCCTTCTCTAATATATAAGATTCAAATAATTTAAATTTCCTCCAAAGCATTGCTTTGTTCTTTCATTCTTTTCCTTTTGGGACTCCAATACACATGTGACACTTTGATCATATCCCAAAGCTTTTTTTTTTTTTTTCCCTTCCATTTTTAAAAATTGTGGTAAATACATGAAATATGAAATTTATCATATTAACTACTTGAAGTGTATAGTTTAGTAGCATTAAATACATTCATCATGCTGTGAAACCATCATCACCACCTAACTCCAAAATCTTTTAATCTTATAACACTGAAACTTTATAACCATTTATAATAACTCCCATTCCCTCGCAGCGTAGATCCCAAAACTACCACTCTAATTTCTCTTTGATTTTGACTACTGTAACTACCAAACAAATTATACAATATTTTTGTGTGTGTGTGACTCACTTATTTCATTCAGGATAATGTCCTCAAGGTTCATCCATGTTATAGCGTATGTCAGAATGTTCTTCCTTTTTTAAGGCTAAATATTTTTCCATTGCATGTATAAACTACATTTTGCTTATCCATTCATCCATTAATGAACACATGAGATTCTTCCACATTTTACCTACTGTGAATAATGTTACTATGAACATGAGTATAGAAATAACCTACTTAAGACTCTACTTTCAATTATCTTATACCCAGAAGTGAAATTGGTAATTTCTATTTTTCAAATTTTTCTGTTTTTCAAATTTCTATTTTTCAAGTTCTTCTATTGGTAATTTCTATTTTTCAATTTTTTCAAGGATTGGCCATTATGTTTCCCATAGCTGCTATACCATTTTACAATCACCCCAACAGTGCACAAGGTTTCCAATTTCTCCATATCCACCAACACTTGCTAGTTTCTGATTTTGGTAAATAGAGTTTTCTCTCTTTTTTTCTCAGTCCATGTAGCTAAAAGTTTGTGATTTTTTTAAATCTTTTCAAAGAACCAACTTTTTGGTTTAATTATTTTTCTCTACGGCTTATCTATTTTCTTTCAGTTATCTGTGCTCCAATCTTTATTGCTTACTTTCTTCTGCTGGCTTTAACTTTAGTGTTTGTCTTTTATTTGCAAGTTAGGTTGTTGTTTGAAACCTTTCTTGTTCTTTTAATATAAGCATCTGTGACCATAACCATCCCCCATAAATCCACTTGTGTTGCACTGCTTAAATATTTAGTAGGTTCTGCCTTTTTTTTTCTTGTTTTCATTCATTTCTCAGTATTTTCTAAGTTCCCATGTGATTTCTTTGCTCCATTGGTTGTTTAAGAGTGTGTTGTTTAATTTACAGCAATTTGTGGATTTTCTGTTTTATTTCTGTTGCTGATTTCTAACTTCATCTGTTGTGGTCAGAAAATACACTTTGTATGATATTTACCTTTTTAAATCTATTGAGACTATTTTGTAGCCTTAACATATGAGCCATCCTGGGAAATATTCCACGTGAACTTGAGAAAAATAGTATGCTATTGTTTTGGGGTAAAGTCTATTGTTTTGGGGTAATATATCTGCTAGATAACTTATTGTGTTATTTAAGTTCTTGACTCATTTTCTGTGTGGTTGTTCTGTCCATTTTTAGTAGGATACTGAAATATTAAACTATTATTTTAATACTTCTTAGTTCTCCCAGCAATTCTCTCAGTTTTTGTTTCATATATTTTGATCATTTGCCATTAGGTACATAAGTGTTTATAGTAGGTATATCTTCTTGCCGCATTGAAAGATTTTCCTGTCCCTCCCCAGTGGTAACAAAGCTAGCCTTTCTTTTGGGGCTGCAACCCTGGCTTGAGAATATTTCATGTCTCTCCAAAAGTGGCTGATGGTTGTTGCTTCTACTCTTTTCGCCAGTATCAATGTATCTTTGTTGGATCACGAGGAGAAGAGAGTTTCATACTCTACTTTTTGATTCAAATAGGATTTTTAAAACATTTTCTTATCCTGGCCCTAATTTTTCTCTTAGAAGTACCTGATGGAGGGGTTGCCTGGGTGTCTCACCCAGTTAAGCGGCCAACTCTTGGCCTCAGCTCAGGTCTTGATCTCAGGGTCATAAGTTCAAGCCCCACACTGGGCTCCATGCTGGGCATGGAGCCTACTTAAAAACAAAAACAAAAACAAACAAACAAAAAAACAAACAAAAAAATAATGTGATGGAGACCTGTCGGAAAAAGCTTGAAATTGAGTGCACATTCTTCTTGTGTGGGGGGCCCTAGTTATTCAAAATTGACATACTCATCCATAGTTGGTCCTTAAGGATCCATTAAAGTTTATCTTATTTAGTCTTACATGTTAATATGGTGGCCATCACTTCTTTTCATGTTATAACCAAAATAAAAGTTTGTGTGTCCTGTCTTTCCTTGACAGAGCTTCTCATTTTTGAGAAATTATGGTTGCTTCATAACCTGAGTGTTGTAATGGGCTCAAGAGATGGTCTGTTTTTGTTTTTGTTTTTGTTTTTTTTAGATCATCAGACTCTTACCTGTTGTTTGATTGGGAGCAAGGTTCTCATATGGCTTCCTACACTGTAAGAAAAAGCAAAGCTACTCATTTTTTTTTCTAATTAAGTGAATAACAAAGGTAATTGACTATTGGAGAAAAGACTTAAACTACAAGAAGAATAGTTATGAATGAGAAGGAACTGGAAGATTTAATGTGTTATCCCACACTGGTTACTTTAGGGTCAGCAGACAGTGCAAAACAGACATGACTTTTTTAATACTCTTCTGTTTCCTTTTTAACGACATTAAAGACATACTTAGGAAGCAAAGACAAAAAGGACTTTCTCCTCCCACAGCTTTAGGGAGAATCAATTTCAATAAGGGATGGGAAAATGTAGCATTTGATTTGATTTAAAGCAGAGCCTGAGGGGCTAACTTCAAGCCTATTTTGAAACCTCAAGTGATAAAGATTTAGAGGGGAACCAAGAAGGTTATGAATACTCATCCATGCTATGAGAAAGTGAGCAGATTATTTTAAAGTTTTCAGCCAGTGTCATGCTGATACTTTCCAATGCTCTATAGAAGCACAGTAGGAAATTGGATAGTACATATGCGTGAGACATATCCTAAATCTGAAAAGGATCAAGCTTTTATTAATTTGCTTTGGAAGATGATCCAAAAGTTGCTTTAATTTAATGAGATTAAGAAAATGAGCCAGTGCTTCGAGGTAGGGGTAAAAATATGTCAAGTATTTCTGTCTAGCATTTCTGCTACTATAAGACTTGGTATAGTTCATATATATATATGTATACATATATGTATATGAAAAAGCAAAGCTACTCATTTTTTCTAATTACATGTACATAATTTACATATATATTTGTAAAATAATGGTATTGATTTAGAAATGAATTTATTAAACTAGTAAATTTACTAAAAAGAATAGTTTGTATAGATATAATTGTCTGGCTTCCCTATATACTTAATATGCATGCCAGGAAAGGAAACTATGGCTACAAGGCTCCTTTTCAGGGTAAAGAGGGTTAGCTCCACCCAATATCCCCAATGTGAGTTATGCAAAATGATAGGATGGAAAGGAGGACAGGAAAGGAGGATGGAAAGAGGCTCCTCTGCTAACCTGGTGGTAGAAGGTCAGTGAAGAACCACCACCAAAGTGACACTAGTGCACTGAATCTGGGACTAGTGAGAGGGCTTAGAATCTATTATATCCTGTGATGTGTCTTTCATGAGCCTCTCCAAGGCAGCTGGATATTAGTGGGGGCCAGCCAACCCTGTCCCAGACTTCCTGGTAGTTTCTACTATGGTTTGGTGCCTGTGGCATGACAGGATCTCATCATATCCTGGCTCACCTCCATGATAGGAATTCTTTTGGTTGTACTAATAGCAGTTTTGGTAGGGTTTGGGGACCTCAAACCTTAGATTTTAAAAGATACCCTTTAGAACCCTTAAGAAACACCATTATATCTTGTCTTTAAAATATGACTAAGAAAAGATGATTATGGAGATAGAAATGAGAAATCAGTAAGTGAAGGACACCATAAAATAATGAGGTTGCAAGAGTTCTGGGAAAGTTGGAAACCAGCAGTGTCCTACATGTAGTGACTTCTGTACAGGTTTAGAAACCTATGTGCCATATACATGTTTCTGATGGGGTGAAAAAATTAATCTTGTTTTTGTTGTTGTGATACCTGTAGTGGACTAAAAAAAAAAAGAGAGAGAGAGAGAGAGAAGGCATATAGAGCTTAAATCAGTAGCAGAAACAGTAGATTTGTCATCTCAATCAAAACCACCTTCTCCCCACAAGGACATGTATTCAACAAGCTATTTGTGTGAGTTAAGAATGTGTTCCAATTCCAGAGTCAAGAGTGTGAGAGAATGGATGGTAAAATACCAGCAAAAAGAAGTTGAGGAACTGCTTGGTATTAATATCCAGATTAGATAAGTGGATAAAAATAAGATTTAAGAGAATAGATAAGAAAATAATGTGGGAATCAAGATTTTAGATAGGATGTTTTAGGTTTTTTAAAAGTAATATATATGACAAAGCGTCAAGATACTGATGGAAAAATTTCCCTTAGAAGAAGTTGAATTTTTTAAATTTTCCCATAATAACACATGACTTGAAAAAACAAATGTCACTGGGATCAAATGAAGAAAATAAAATCATGTTGGAATAGAATAATTAAATGTTTTGCAGTCTCTGTGGGCTACCAATGCTATTACTGCCTTGACTCTAGCAACACACATGCTGAAGATATGGAATTTATTGGCAAACTGCACCCATATGCCTGTAACAATGTAAAGCATCACAGCTTGGTATTCTAGAAGTACGTAAGACACAGTATACCAAGCATTCACCATTTATAGGGTATAGATCAAGAAAGCATTCAGCAAGGTTTATTAAAACAAATAGAATATCTTAATCGATGTTCCAAAGAAAGAGTCATCTTCAGCTTCACTGAGAAGTAGTTCAAATTGATGCATCAAACATCATGTCTTTGCATCTGGTTTTCAAGACTTAGATTTCAAGTTTTCAAGACTTAGATTCTTTACAGAGGTAAAACAAAAAGAACTTCAAATTTGGATTCCCATCACTTCTTTGGATGGGCCAAAGGTTTCTGAGGCTGCTGCAAAGCTGGTGTAGGTGGAAATAGAATACTGTGGCAGTGGAGAGAGACCATAACTATCACATTACATGGAAGCCAGAGCTGATGTTAATGAGAATGTTTAGAAGCTCATGCCACTTGGATCTGGACAGAAAAGTAGATCCAAGAGAGCTTTTGTCCACAAGGTAAAAACTGTTACTAGAAAAGGAAGTGTGAATTCTCTAACTCTAATATTGAAGGCATAGAGGTTGTCAAAAAAAGTAGGATAGGCAAAAGAACCAGATATCTGCAAAACTCCTCCAAAAAAGAATATCACTCTTGAGTTTAAGAAAGTAAGTGAGCCCATCAGATACTTCAAACAGACACTGTCAGATTTCTAACTGTACATACGGCTTTTCCTTCTGCGCGATATTGTATTATCTCTACTATATAGCATCAAAGGTATTGGCTCTTCCTTGAACCACAAACATGGACAGAAGCCATGGATTAGAATTATGCATATTAGTCTAATCATGGATTAGGCTGTGCATATTACTTTAACACCATATGGATATGTGTAGGTGATATTCTATGGGCATTAATGTACAATGTCCAAATAATAAGATGTGCATTATTTTGTTTCAATTCTTTTAAGATTTCTATTTTGAAATTGCTTTAAATTTTTTTTAAAGATTTTATTTATTTATTTGACAGAGAGAAATCACAAGTAGGCAGAGAGGCAAGCAGAGAGAGAAGAGGAAGCAGACTCCCTGCTGAGCAGAAAGCCCGATGTGGGGCTTGAACCCAGGACCTGGGATCATGACCTGAGCCAAAGGCAGCGGCTTAACCCACTGAGCAACCCAGGCACCCCTGAAATTGCTTTAAATTTTTAAAGCTAGGTCTTAATAAGAGTCTCAGAATTGTTTTAAGCAATGAAGATGTTGCAAGTATCCAGAAATTTTACTGTTATGTTACTTTACATCTGAGAAACTTATTTTAAGATTAAAGAACTATCAAGATAATGTACCTTCAGTTAAAAAGCATTTGCCAGGGCATCTGGGTGGTTTGGTGGGTTAAGCCTCTGCCTTCAGCTCGGGTCATGGTCTCAGAGTCCTGGGATCAAGCCCTGCATTGGGCTCTCTGTTCATGGGGAAACTGCTTCCCCTCTCTCTCTGCCTACTTGTGATCTCTCTCTCTTTCTCTGTCAAATAAATAAATAAAATCTTAAAAAAAAAAAAAGCATTTGCCAACACCATGTACAATGGATCTCATATGTACAATAAATTTGTCTCAGTTTTAGAAGTAACATGTTTTCTTCCTTGAAATTTGGTCTTTTCCTTATGTACCCTTTTTTAAGAACAAGAAAATATTAAACTAAGAACCTTTGCATTTATATGTATGTATATGTTTATTCATATTAATGTGATTTATCCAAATAACTATATAACCTTAGTTTTTTCTTTGCATTTTTGTTACATCATTGGCTTGAAAAGGGGATCAGGTCTATAGATAGAGATATCAAAAAAAAAATTGTGTTCTACTTAGTTTTATAAGATATTGGGAAAAGATAAGCTCTTGCTACTATTGCTTTTCTTTTTTTTCTTTAAAAATTTTTATTTAGGGACGTCTGGGTGGCTCAGTGGGTTAAGCCTCTGCCTTCAGCTCAGGTCATGATCTCAGGGTCCTGGGATCAAGCCCCGCTTTGGGCTCTCTGCTCTGCGGGGTGCCTGCTTTCTCCTCTCTCTCTGCCTGCCTCTCTGCCTACTTGTGATCTCTCTCTGTCAGATAAATAAATAAAATCTTTTAAAAAAATTATTTATTTTTTAGAAAGAGAGAGAGAGAACACAAGCCAGGGGAGCAGCAGGCAGAGGAGAAGCAGTTTCTCTGCTGAGCAAGGAGTCCAATGCAGGACTCAATCCCAGGACCCTATGATCATGACAATTCACTGAGCCACCCAGACATCCCTATTATCACTTTTCTTAAGGCAGAGGGTTTAGTACACTAAACTAAGGCATCTTTTTTTTTTTTTAAAGATTTTATTTATTTGTCAGAGAGAGAGAGGAGAGAGAGTGAGCACAGGCAGACAGAATGGCAGGCAGAGGCAGAGGGAGAAGCAGGTTCCCTGACGAGCAAGGAGCCCGATGTGGGACTCGATCCCAGGACGCTGGGATCATGACCTGAGCCGAAGGCAGCTGCTTAACCAACTGAGCCACCCAGGCGTCCCTAAACTAAGGCATCTTGTATGACACTATGCTCCAGTCATACTGGTTAAATAGTGATTGGATTACATTGAATAAAACATGAATTTTTCATACCTGTATTCTCGTTTTCTCCTTTTTCCTACATTCTCATTTGTGCAAAACTTTGCAGAACTTGCTCAAAACCTCAATTGATTTTATTAAATTTTATATGTGACAACAATGTATACTATAACCTATCACTAGTTTTACAGTATTTGGAGCTGTTGCTGACACACCCACAATCGTTCGAGGTTGTTCTCTGAGCAGAGGTGACACACTGACCATGACACAATGACATTTTTAAAAAGGTGTATGATCTGACAAAGTTGTGCTACATTTGTTTTCTGTACTATAATTAAATATATTTTACACATCAGATACATTTTACATAGAATTTGGAGGTTAATTTACTTAAATAGGTTTATTTCTAAAAAACGGTAGCATTTTAAATGTCAAATGTGATATGAAAAACAGCTTAGCAGTTTTGAGTGCAACATTTGCAATTTTTCTCTGAAGGAGTTATAGGTCATTAAACAGGCTTTCAGGGCCAACTGTTATTATCATAAAAAAAAGACATAAAATACACAGTGGTAGTGCATCTCACGGTGTTAGAAATGAGGGTAATGCTACATTACTTGAGTAGATGTATTTAAACAAACGGTCAATCTCCGTAAAACCTTATGTTCAAAGCTTCGCTGGGAAAAGTATTAAGGAAGGAAACATAGCTTTTAGCATTTTACCTTTTTCTGTGGTGTTAGTGATTTGATTAATATTAAAAGTCATGCAAAAGATAAAATAAATGGATTTTTTTTTTGGAGACACCTAAAGACAGCTAGTATAGGTGTTGTCCGTACATGAGAGGTGCCC
Source organism: Lutra lutra (assembly GCF_902655055.1). Classification (NCBI taxonomy): domain Eukaryota; kingdom Metazoa; phylum Chordata; class Mammalia; order Carnivora; family Mustelidae; genus Lutra; species Lutra lutra. The sequence goes on along the minus strand of NC_062283.1, from coordinate 125,216,020 downwards.
TAAAATTTAGGCTTTATTAGTAATAAATCTGCTGTTAGCCGTCTTCACTACTCACCCAAACTCTCTTTATATCAGCCCATGAAAATGAACAGCTTTCACCCAGCTGGCTAGCCATCGACTTTTACCAAAAATGTTGGTAATATTTGCCTCTGCTCTACCCTTCAAACTCTTGAATACAGATCACCTCTGTTCCTTGATTTAAATACTGTTTTAACATCACTTACACTTTCAGGGTGATTTTTTTATTCCAACCTCAGTGACTAGTCTTTGTCCGACACTTTGGAAGATTTCTTCTCTATCTGAATTCCAAATATGGGTTCCTGGGGATTTATTCGGTACCATTCTTCCTTCTCCCTTTTATTTTCTCCCTTACTGATCCAGGCCAGTCTCATGGCATGATTAAAATTTACATGAGGATGTCTCCTGAACTTTTACCTTTAGTCTTGAACCTTTCTTTAAACTCCAGATTGATACACCTATGTAGTTACCTGGTGTCCCTAAAATTCATCTCAAATTTATTTTGTCTCAGGGTGACTTTTTGGTAGCATCACTCAAATATTTTTTTCATTACTTTTCCTCTCTTATCAAATATTCTGAACATTCACCCAAATGCACAAGCTAAATATCTCAGAGTTATCTTTGACCTTCTCTCTTTTCTTCCTATACCCAATCCATTAATAATTCCTGTTTTGCCCCTTCCAAAATATTTTCCAATACTGTGCACTTTTCACACCTCCACTGCCATCCTCCCTCCCCACAAATTCATTTTTCTTTCTTTCTTTTTAGACTATTGTAGTCAGTGTTCTAATTGAGACCCCATTTCATTCTTGCCCATCCTCTCCAATCCACAACATATTCTCTAGACTGAATAGGTCATCTTAAGATTCTCTATCAAAGGAACAAAGAAGCTGCATAAAATTTATGTTTGGAAAACTACACAGATGTCAGCTATCTCAGGAAAGACAGTTCAGTACATCCATCAGTGAAAAACTCTGGATGTCAGAGCTAGCTGAGGACCAATGGAAAGTGGCATGGTCAGTGAAAAGCATTATCTGTCCATTATGGCTTTATGAATGGTTACAGAAACTAGAGCTATGATGTATACCTATATGTCTAGATTGCTGGGTCACATTCAATTGTACATTTTAACTAACTTTTTGAGGAATAGTGTATAACTACTGTATTGGTCTGCTAGCAGGAAACCGCATCCCTACTCTGTTTCAGGAGTGCCTTAAAAGGGGCTTATTTGTCAAAAAAGTGACAAAATGTAGGGAAACCACAAGAGATGGTACAATAAGTACTTTGAGACTATGCCACCCCCAGACCCAAAGGGAAGAAAAAAAGGCAGCAATTACTGGAACCCAGAAGGAAACAATTGAGTTCAATTAGAGTTTCAAATGCAAAGAGTCAACTTTCAAATGAGAGATAGAGCCAACCTGGAGCTACCCCACAGGGATGAGCGAGGAGAAAACACACCCACTTCCTCACTCTCTTTCCTGCTGGCCTTTTGCCAGAACTCTGGGTTAACCCAAAGCTGAAATCGGACAACAGAGCTATTGTGGTCCTGCAGGTCAGTCCCTTGGATCAGAGGGTGGGATGGAGAGAAGAGGAGAGTAGAGTTGAAGATTTCTAGAACAGTGACATCATGTGAGCCAGGGACATTTTGGGTTGTTTGGAAGCTAAATATTAAAGAATGTGGCATTGATATGGGTCAGTGAGCAGGTTGGATCATATGCTTATTTGCGATGTGTGCGGACACGAACATCTATTCAACATCATTCCCATTTAGGAGGAAATTCTCTACACTGAATCCTGTCTGGCCAAGACAGAAGCCACAAACTTGCTTTCTCATCCTCACCTACCATTGGCACACAGTTATGTGAAATAAGCATTGCTAGACCCATTACCCCATGGTAGACATGGATTTTAACAAAAGTGGAAAAAAGGTGTGCCATAGAAGCAATTTTCCGTCAAACTCTCTTGGCAAAGACATCTGGCATTCAGGGTTAACAGAGATAGCAGAGTGCCTGAAGTTGGCCATCAGCATTCACTAGTGAGCTAGGAGTCTGTATCCATGGTCACAGCACTGAGATCCTTCATGGTAGGTATTGCATTTACCATCTTACATTGCTTCTGGCTGCGTAGCCGCCTATCCTGACTTTTCAGTCTGCTAGAGATTCTGGATCTATGGCTCTGATTAAACTACTTATCATATTACCATGCTAATTATTATTTGCAGTTAAAATCCAGATTGATACATTATGATATTCTTTAAACAGCTGCACGTGAATGATACTAATTTAAAAATAAATGTCTGCTGATGGTCAATCAGGTAATTCAATGATGCTACCATCATTACTTATAAATTAAAATATTATGGAATATTTAAGAAGTAAATATCTTTTAAGTAGAACAGAGATACTGTGGTGACAAATTATGAGGTTATAGAAAAAACAATGAAAGGAAGATAATTAATAAAACATATTTGCATGTATTTATGTATGTTTATCAAAATAACTTTTAAAAAATATTTTATTTATTTGAGAGAGAAAGAGAGCATGAGCAGGGGAAGGGGCTGAGGGAGATGAAGAAACAGACTCCCCACTGGAGCACAGAGCCTGATGGGGTGTTTGATCCCAGGACCCTGAGATCATGACCTGAGCCAAAGGCAGATGCTTAACCGACTGAGCCACCGAGGTGCCCAAATGCTGATTTATTTTAAAATTCAGTTGATATAGAGGGAGGAGTCAAGATGGCAGAGAAGTAGCAGGCTAAGACTACTTCAGGTAGCGGGAGATTAGCTAGATAGCTTATCTAAAGATTACAAACACCTACAAAACCAACGGGAGATCGAAGAGAAGAAGAACAGCAATTCTAGAAACAGAAAATCAACCACTTTCTGCAAGGTAGGACTGGCAGAGAAGTGAATCCAAAGCGACGGGAAGATAGACCGCGGGGGGAGGGGCCTGCTCCCAGAGAGCGGCGGAGCAACGGAGCACAAATTGGGACTTTTAAAAGTCTGTTCCGCTGAGGGACATCGCTCCAGAGGCTTAACTGGGGTGAAGCCCAGGCGGGGTCAGCGTGGCCTCAGGTCCCGCAGGGTCACAGAAGGATCGGGGGTGTCTGAGTGTCGCAGAGCTCACAGGTATTAGAATGGGGAAGCCGGCTACAGAGACAGAGCTGAGGAGTGACTCTCAGCTCGGGGTTACCTTGAACCGGTCACAGGCTCGGTCAGCTCGGAGTGCGGCCGGAGGCCAGGGTGGCGGGAGTCATTGGGCGCTGTTCTCTGGGGGCGCACTGAGGAGTGGGGCCCCGGGCTCTCGGCTCCTCCGGGCTGGAGACCGGGAGGCCGCCATCTTCATCCCCGCCCTCTGGAACTCTACAGAAAGCGCTCAGGGAACAAAAGCTCCGAAAGCAAACCCGAGCGGATTACTCAGCCCGGCCCCGGATTAGGGCGGTGCAACTCCGCCTGGGGCAAAGACGCTATAGAATCACTACAACAGGCCCCTCCCCCAGAAGATCAGCAAGAAACCCAGCCAGGACCAAGTTCACCTACCAAGGAGTGTAGTTTCAATACCAAGGAGAGTGGCGGAATTCCAGAGGAGAAGAAAGCAAAGCACGGAACTCATGGCTTTCTCCCCATAATTCTTTAGCCTTGCAGTTAAATTAATTTTTTTTTCTTTTCTTTTTCAATTTTTTTTCTTCTTCTGCTAAATTTTTTTAACTTTTACCCTTTTCTTTTTTAACATTTTTTAACTAGTTTATCTAATATGTATATATATATTTTTTCCTTTTTATACTTTTTCTTTATTGGTTTTCCTTTTTTATTTTTTTTTCTTTCTGAACCTCTTTTTATACCTTTCTCCCCGCCATGATTTGGGATCTCTTCTGATTTGGCTAAAGCATATTTTCCTGGAGTTGTTGCCAACCTTTTAGTATTTTACTTCCTCCTTCATATACTCTTATCTGGACAAAATGACAAGGCGGAAAAATTCACAACAACAAAAAAAAGAACAAGAAGCAGTACCAAAGGCTAGGGACCTAATCAATACAGACGTTGGTAATATGTCAGATCCAGAGTTCAGAATGACGATTCTCAAGGTTCTAGCAGGGCTCGAAAAAGGCATGGAAGATATTAGAGAAACCCTCTCGGGAGACATAAAAGCCCTTTCTGGAGAAATAAAAGAACTAAAATCTAACCAAGTTGAAATCAAATAAGCTATTAATGAGTTGCAAACAAAAATGGAGGCTCTGACGGCTAGGATAAATGAGGCAGAAGAAAGAATTAGCGATATAGAGGACCAAATGACAGAGAATAAAGAAGCTGAGCAAAAGAGGGAAAAACAGCTACTGGATCATGAGGGGAGAATTCGAGAGATAAGTGACACCATAAGATGAAACAACATTAGAATAATTGGGATTCCAGAAGAAGAGGAAACAGAGAGGGGAGCTAAGGTATATTGCAGAGAATTATTGGAGAGAATTTCCCCAATATGGCAAAGGGAACAACCATCAAAATCCAGGAGGTTCAGAGAACCCCTCTCAAGATCAATGAGAATAGGTTCACACCCCGTCACCTAATAGTAAAATTGACAAGTCTTAGTGACAAAGAGAAGATCCTGAAAGCAGCCCAGGAAAAGAAGTCTGTAACATACAATGGTAAAAATATTAGATTGGCAGCAGACTTATCCACAGAGACCTGGCAGGCCAGAAAGAACTGGCATGATATATTCAGAGTACTAAACGAGAAAAACATGCAGCCAAGAATACAATATCCAGCTAGGCTATCATTGAAAATAGAAGGAGAGATTAAAAGCTTCCAGGACAAACAAAAACTGAAAGAATTTGCAAACACCAAACCAGCTCTACAGGAAATATTAAAAGGGGTCCTCTAAGCAAAGAGAGACCCTAAAAGAAGTAGATCAGAAAGAAACAGAGATAATATACAATAACAGTCACCTTACAGGCAATACAATGGCACTAAATTCATATCTCTCAATACTTACCCTGAATGTTAATGGGCTAAATGCCCCAATCAAAAGACACAGGGTATCAGAATGGATAAAAAAACAAAACCCATCTATATGTTGCCTACAAAAAACTCATCTTAAACCTGAAGACACCTCCAGATTTAAAGTGAGGGGGTGGAAAAGAATTTACCATGCTAATGGACATCAGAAGAAAGCAGGAGTGGCAATCCTTATATCAGATCAATTAGATTTTAAGCCAAAGACTATAAAAAGAGATGAGGAAGGACACTATATCAAACTCAAAGGAACTATCCAACAAGAAGATCTAACAATTTTAAATATCTATGCCCCTAACGTGGGAGCAGCCAACTATATAAAACAATTAATAACAAAATCAAAGAAACATATTGACAATAATACAAGAATAGTAGGGAACTTTAACACTCCCCTCACTGAAATGGACAGATCATCCAAGCAAAATATCAACAAGGAAATAAAGGCCTTCATGACACACTGGACCAGATGGACATCACAGATATATTCAGAACTTTTCATCCCAAAGCAACAGAATACACATTCTTCTCTAGTGCACATGGAACATTCTCCAGAATAGATCACATTCTTGGTCCTAAATCAGGTCTCAACTGTTATCAAAGATTGGAATCATTCCCTGCATATTTTCAGACCACAATGCTCTGAAGCTAGAACTCAATCGCAAGAGGAAATTTGGAAAGAACCCAAATATATGGAGACTAAACAGCATCCTTCTAAAGAATGAATGGGTCAACCAGGAAATTAAAGAAGAATTGAAAAAATTTATGGAAACAAATGATAATGAAAACAGAACAGTTCAAAATCTGCGGGACACAACAAAGGCAGTCCTGAGAGGAAAATATATAGCAGTACAAGCCTTTCTCAAGAAACAAGAAAGGTCTCAGGTACACAACCTAACCCTACACCTAAAGGAGCTGGAGAAAGAACAAGAAAGAAACCCTAAACCCAGCAGGAGAAGAGAAATCATAAAGATTAGAGCAGAAATCAATGAAATAGAAACAAAAAAAACAATAGAACAAATCAATGAAACTAGGAGCTAGTTCTTGAAAGATTAATAAGATTGATAACCCCCTGGCCAGACTTATCAAAAAGAAAAGAGAAAGGACCCACAATAAATAAATCATGAATGAAAGAGGAGAGATCACAACAAACACCAAAGAAATAAAGACGATTATAAGAACATACTATGAGCAACTCTACGCCAAAAATTTGACAATCTGGAAGAAATGGATGCATTCCTAGAACATATAAACTACCACAACTGAACCAGGAAGAAATAGAAAGCCTCAACAGACCCATAAGCAGTAAGGAGATTGAAACAGTCATCAAAAATCTCCAAACAAACAAAAGCCCAGGGCCAGATGGCTTCCCGGGGGAGTTCTACCAAACATTTAAAGAAGAACTAATTCCTATTCTCCTGAAACTGTTCCAAAAAATAGAAATGGAAGGAAAACTTCCAAACTCATTTTATGAGGCCAGCATCACCTTGATCCCAAAACCAGACAAGGATCCCATCAAAAAAGAAAACTACAGACCAATATCCTTGATGAACACAGATGCAAAAATTCTCGCCAAAATACTAGCCAATAGGATTCAACAGTACATTAAAAGGATTACTCACCACGACCAAGTGGGATTTATTCCAGGGCTGCAAGGTTGGTTCAACATCCACAAATCAATCAATGTGATACAACACATTAATAAAAGAAAGAACAAGAACCATATGATACTCGCAATAGATGCTGAAAAAGCATTTGACAAAGTACAGCATCCCTTCCTGATCAAAACTCTTCAAAGTGTAGGGATAGAGGGCACATACCTCAATATTATCAAAGCCATCTATGAAAAACCCACCGCAAATATCATTCTCAATGGAGAAAAACTGAAAGCTTTTCCGCTAAGGTCAGGAACACAGCAGGGATGTCCGTTATCACCACTGCTATTCAACGTAGTATTAGAAGTCCTAGCCTCAGCAATCAGACAACAAAAGGAAATTAAAGGCATCCAAATCGGCAAAAGAAGTCAAACTATCACTCTTCGCAGATGATATGATACTATATGTAGAAAACCCAAAAGACTCCACTCCAAAACTGCTAGAACTTGTACAGGAATTCAGTAAAGTGTCAGGATATAAAATCAATGCACAGAAATCAGTTGCATTTCTTTACACCAACAACAAGACAGAAGAAAGAGAAATTAAGGAGTCAATCCCATTTACAATTGCACCCAAAACTATAAGATACATAGGAATAAACCTAACCAAAGAGGCTAAGAATCTATACACAGAAAACTATAAAGTACTCATGAGAGAAATTGAGGGAAGACACAAAGAAATGGAAAAATGTTCCATGCTCCTGGATTGGAAGAATAAATATTGTGAAAATGTCTATGCTACCGAAAGCAATCTACACATTTAATGCAATTCCTATCAAAGTCCCATCCATTTTTTTCAAAGAAATGGAACAAATAATCCTAAAATTTATATGGAACCAGAAAAGACCTCGAATAGCCAAAGGAATATTGAAAAAGAAAGCCAAAGTTGGTGGCATCACAATTCCGGACTTCAAGCTCTATTACAAAGCTGTCATCATCAAGACAGCATGGTACTGGCACAAAAACAGACACATAGATCAATGGAACAGAATAGAGAGCCCAGAAATAGACCCTCAACTCTATGGTCAACTAATCTTTGACAAAGCAGGAAAGAATGTCCAATGGAAAAAAGACAGCCTCTTCAATAAATGGTGTTGGGAAAATTGGACAGCCACATGCAGAAAAATGAAATTGGATCATTTCCTTACACCACACATGAAAATAGACTCAAATGGATGAAGGACCTCAGTGTGAGAAGGAATCCATCCAAATCCTTGAGGAGAACACAGGCAACAACCTCTTCGACTCAGCCACAGCAACATCTTCCTAGGAACATCGCCAAAGCAAGGGAAGCAAGGGCAAAAATGAACTATTGGGATTTATCAAGATCAAAAGCTTTTGCACAGCAAAGGAAACAGTTAACAATACCAAAAGACAACTGACAGTATGGGAGAAGATATTTGCAAATGACATATCAGATAAAGGGCTAGTGTCCAAAATCTATAAAGAACTTAGCAAACTCAACACCCAAAGAACAAATAATCCAATCAAGAAATGGCAGAAGACATGAACAGACATTTCTGCAAAGAAGACATCCAGATGGCCAACAGACACATGAAAAAGTGCTCCACATCACTTGGCATCAGGGAAATACAAATCAAAACCACAATGAGATATCACCTCACACCAGTCAGAATGGCTAAAATTAACAAGTCAGGAAATGACAGATGCTGGCGAAGATGCGGAGAAAGGGGAACCCTCCTACACTGTTGGTGGGAATGCAAGCTGGTGTAACCACTCTGGAAAACAGCATGGAGGTTCCTCAAAATGTTGAAAATAGAACTACCCTATGACCCAGCAATTGCACTGCTGGGTATTTACCCTAAAGATACAAGCGTAGTGATCCGAAGGGGCACGTGCACCCGAATGTTTATAGCAGCAATGTCTACAATAGCAAAACTATGGAAAGAACCTAGATGCCCATCAACAGATGAATAGATAAAGAAGATTGGTATATATACACAATGGAATACTATGCAGCCATCAAAAGAAATGAAATCTTGCCATTTGCGACGACGTGGATGGAACTAGAGGGTATCATGCTTAGCGAAATAAGTCAATCAGAGAAAGACAACTATCATATGATCTCCCTGATATGAGGAAAAGGAGATGCAACATGGGGGGTTAAGGGGGTAGGAGAAGAATAAATGAAACAAGATGGGATTGGGAGGGAGACAAACCACAAGTGACTCTTAATCTCACAAAACAATCTGAGGGTTGATGGGGGGAGGGGGGTTGGGAGGGGGGTGGGATTATGGACACTGGGGAGGGTATGTGCTATGGTGAGTGCTGTGAAGTGTGTAAACCTGGTGATTCACAGACCTGTACCCCTGGGGATAAAAATATATTATATGTTTATAAAAAATAAAATTAATTTAAAAAAAATTCAGTTGATATTTTATTAAAGATGTAAAATTTACATACTACTTTGAAATCCACTATTTTTTTTTCTAATTTCCCCACTATTAGCCTTCTTTCTACTATCATGAATTTGTGGCCCTTTCAGAGCCCTTCTAGTCCATATATCTATAACATTATTCTACATTATACATTACTATCTAATATGGATTTCAATCCATATCATTGATATGTTTTCTTTGCTACAAAACTTTCTCTTGTACATGTTGTAATTTTGAAATCTATGATTTTAAATATAAATCAAGTTGTTTCATTTTAGTTGCTACTTTTTATTTCTATCCTATGAATATACAACGTTATTTTGGAAATAGTAGTTTGGATTGGTTTTCAGGTATACCCAAAGGATAATTGCTTGATCAGAAGTTATCCTATTTAGCTTCCTGTTTCAAATCTTATAGAAGTGCTTATACCAATTTAAACTTCTACCATCTGGGCATGAGAGTTACTATTTCTACACAGTTCCCTTTTACTGATGGTTTCAAATCTTAATTTTAGCTAATTCTGAAGAAGTGGAATATTATTTCCTTGTGTTTAAAATTTTTATTTCACCAGGTATAAAAATATTGAGTATTATTTTGAAATTCTCATTAGTTATTTGTGATTACACTTCTGAAAATTGTTCATTCGTATTTGTAGAAGATGCCTCTTGTATAGGTCACATCTGCTTGACTCATCTCTGATTTCAACACTGACAAGTTTAGTGGACAGTTCTGTGCAAACTCACACACCGAACAGCCAGTCTCAAGATTGCAATAATAGACTTTATGTATTCTAACTCAGGGCTTTCTAAAGACCAGACAGAATTTGCTCTGACTGTTCTCAGGCACTACCGTGAAATGCTAGAGTTAATCCTCAGCACCAATCTGCTTGCAAGGGAATTTAGGAACCACTGCTAGAACTAGGATCCTTGAGCTTCCTGTCTTTTTGATAGAAAAATCTGGTAGACATTTGGTTTGCTTCTTAGACCAACAGTAGTGAGTCTTTGTCCATAGCATCAAGCTTCATTAAGACCTCTCTACATTGACCTCTCTTCCTTCCTGTATTCCTTTCCATGTTCCCCCACTCCTATTTCATGAGTTTATCTCCCAACTACAGTGCCTCTACCAAAGTTCCTGGTCTTTGCTTTCAAGGGAAACCAAACTAAGAAAATATCTTTGTGTAATGTATCTTTTACAGCTTTATTGAGGTATTATTGATATACAAAAACTGTACATATTTAATACATACAATTAGATGAAGTTGGACATATTCTGGCACATGTGATACCATCACCATAATTAACACATACTTCCAAAAGTATCCCGTGTCTTTGTCTTTTTGTTGTCTTTTTTTTCTTAATTATTATTATAAGTTTTGAAAACATATTAGAGTAATTAATACTTTGTCACATATGTGGCAAAATTTTTAGTCCACTGCTAAGATAAAAATTATTAGGGATAATTCTACTCTTACAAAGTTATGTGGTGTTTTTATAGTATATATGTATTAGATACACAAAAATGAATAGAAACATGTATGTGCATATATTAGAGTCAAGTGTGTCAGTCTTTAGCTGTATAGTTTGTATTTTTGTCCTTTCCACCACCCCAGTTTTAGTGTGGTAGAATTGATTAAACAGATACAATTATATATATTTAAATTGTACAACATGATGATTTGATATATGTATACACGGTGAAGTTGTTCCCACAATCAAGTCAATTAACATGTCTATCACCTTGCATACATTCTTTTTGTGTTGCATTTTTGGGTGTATGTGGTGAAATGCTTAAGATCTACTATCTCAGAAAATTTCAAGAATCCTATACAGTACTATTGACTAGAATCACCATGCTGTACATTAGATACAAACTGATTTATTTGTAAGTCAAAGTTTGTACCTTTGACCAACATCTGCCCATTTTCTCCACTCTGCCTCATTTCCTAGCAAACACTATTCTACTTTCTGTTTCTATCAGCTAATTTTTTTTCTTTTTTTGTTTTCTTTTTGTTTTTAGATCCCACAAATAAATGAGATCATACAAACTTTATCTTTCTTTATTTGGCTTATTTCACTGGCATAATGACCTTCAGTTTCATTGATGTTATCATAGATGGAAAGTTGTGGTTTTTTTTTTTTTTTTCCTTTTGGGGGCTGAATAATATTCTATTACCTATGCATTTATCCATATGGTCTAATTCTTTTTTTTTTTAAGATTTTATTTATTTATTTGACAGAGAGAGAGAGAGAGACAGTGAGAGAGGGAACACAAGCAGGGGGAGTGGGAGAGAGAGTAACAGGCTTCCTGTGGAGCAGGGAGCCTGATGCAGGGCTCAATCCCAGGACCCTGGGATCATGACCTGAACCGAAGGCAGACGCTTAACAACTGAGCCACCCAGTTACCCCCATAAGTTCTAATTCTTGCCAATTACATTTATGGAAATAAGAACCTATTTCCTATCTTTCTTGATTTATTTAAGTCAAATTTTCTTGGAATTTATGTCTTGACTAGTGAATTTACTGAAATTTTGACTCTAGGCTACCAACGTTCCAACCCTCTTCTCAGGCACATTACTCTCCTTCACAGTAATTGAACTTCTGGCTATATTTGCCCTTACTATCATGGTGAGCAGCAGTGCAGGATGGTTCAACATTAAAGACAGGTTATGCTAGGGAACAAACAGCCTTGAGGATCTAGGATCCAAGTATTTCCCAGCCAAATAGAAACTAATTAAGTTCATAATTCTGGCCACACAAAAAGTTGAGGTGGAAAACTGTCACTTTGAGTAGCATAGAAGAATCAAGTAGGATATGCTATCCAGAACACTGAAACTATCTCCTATTTCATTCTGCTTCCTTTTATTGTATCCTTTAGTTCTTCCTTCATAATGCTACTGGGACTCCCAAATCATGCTATCCTTCTCAAGCCTTCATGCCAATGTGCAGATATTCATCTGCCCATTCAACCATAGCTGTTGATGATTAAACCTAAGCTTACTGTCTCATTAATGTCATCCTTGAATATATTAAAGGATGTCTACTATTCATTCTTTATCCTCTTTCATAGCACTTATCAAATGGCAGTCAATCATATATTCTCTTATTCTCATTTTCTATGAGACTTTGAGCTCTAACTTTTTAATAGCAGGGGCTGTTAAAAACTCTAAATTATTATCTAGTAGGTATGTGTTTTGAATGAATGAATAAATAAATAGCAGCAGAGAAGCAAAATCTAAAATTTGGGAGGTGAGAGATTTGAAAAATGGGCATTGGTACATAAAACTGAAATAGAATCTGAGACTAAGACAGAATTATTGATTTTTTTTTAATTTTTAATTAAGTTTTTAACTTAATTCCATCATATTAACCTACATTGTTATATTTGTTTCAGGTTTACAATAGAGTGATTCAAAAATTCTATACATTGTTACTCCAGGGTCATCATGATAATTGTACTCTTAATCCCGTTCACCTATTTCACCCATCCCCCACCCACCCCTTCATCTATTTCACCCATTTCCCTACTCACCTTCAGAAAGTTATTTGTTTTTTTATGAAACTATTCTGGCAATTGTGAATTTTTTTTTAATTTTTTTTATTTTTAAGACAGAAAGAGCATGCACGCAAGCAGACAGCAGAAAGGGCAGAGGGAAAGGGAGAAAGAAAGTATCTTAAGCAGGTGCATGCCCAGTGGCACAGACCCCAACACAGAGCTCGGTCTCATAACCCTGAGATCATGACTTGAGTTGAAATCAAGAGTTGGATGCTTAACCAGCTGAGTCACCCAGGCACCCCTCTGGCAATTCTGAATTAATGAAATAACCTACATGTATTAAATAACAAAATCTCCAAATCATAACTTTACATTTTAATTGAAGTGAATTATCTTAAAATGTAACAAAAATGCATGTCAGTTTTCTCTTTTAAATCTATATAACAGGGGCGCCTGGGTGGCTCAGTGGGTTAAAGCCTCTGCTCTCGGCTCAGGTCATGATCCCGGGGTCCTGGGATCGAGCCCCGCATCGGGCTCTCTGCTCGGCAGGGAGCCTGCTTCCTCCTCTCTCTCTCTGCCTGCCTCTCTGCCTACTTGTGATCTCTGTCTGTCAAATGAAATGAATAAAATCTTTAAAAAATAAATAAATAAATAAATAAATAAATAAATCTATGTAACAATCTTTATTACACAGGAATCTGCTCACATAGTAGTCAGGACATCTTTATGTATTGTAATGACTAATTTTTACCTTTATTCAATATTTGTGTCCATAGTTGCACATGAAACTATTTAGAATTTACTTTAAAAAAACAAAACCCCAAACCATGTATAAATTATTCTAATGTTGCAAATCCTATGGTCAGCTTGCTTTTAATATCTCTGGCATATATTTTAAGGTGTAACATGGATTGAATTGTGTCCCTCAAAATATATATGTTACAGCCCTAACCCTAATATGACTGTATTTGTATACTGGCCCTAAAACAAGATAATTACCTTTACATGAAAATATAAATGTGGGACTTCCATGTAGTTGAAAATACATGTAAAACTTGACTCCCTAAAACTTAACTACTAATAGACTACTATTGACTACAATCCTTAGAGAAAACATAATCAATTAACATATATTTTGGGTCACCTGGGTGGCTCAGTTGGTGGAGTGGCTGCCTTCTGGCTCAGGTCATGATCCCAGGGTCCTGGGATTGAGTCCTACATCAGGCTCCTTGCTCAGCAGGGAGCCTGCTTCTCCCTTTCCCTCTGCCTGCTGCTCTCCCTGCTTGTACTCACTCTCTCAAATAAGTAAATAAAATCTTCAAAAAAAATTTAACAAATTTTTATGTTATATGTGTTATATACTATATTCTTAAAGTAAGCTAGAGAACAGAAAATATGAAGAAAATTGTAAGGAAGAGAAAATACATTTACAGTATGTATTGTATTTATCAAAAAATTCACATATAAACAGATCATGTATGGCAAGCCCGTATTGATCAAAGGTCAGTTGTATTCCTCAGAAATATGTCATGATAAAATATTTTATTGCTGAAGTAGCTAAACAATAGCTATTAATATATGTATGTAAACTTAAATAACTAAAACAATAGGCTGACACTCAGTTATTTTTAAAAATTACTATTTCTTAAATGTTTAATCTTGCATTACTCCATAATAACAATGTATTTATTGACAATATAAAATTAACAACTAATTGTCAAGTCAAGGACAAAATCTTGTAATATTCTGTGACTCTTTAAAGTGATTCATTGTAACCATTTATAGTCTGGTGAATATTTATCTCTTTCTTTTGTATAGGTAAAACGGTGTATGTGTTCTCATAAAAAATCATTTAAATTTTAAAAGCTTTTGGACATTTATAGAAAGAATAAATCCATCGTGTTAGAAGCTCTGCATTTCATTAAAAACTTGACATAATGTGACAAAATAAAAGTCAAAAACGAACTACTAACCATATTTAGTACAAATAAGTAAATGATTCTATATTTATTTTGTTTTATTTTATTTGTCTTCACTTTTCCTTGCTCCATGGCTTAAATTTAACTGTTCATCTTTGGGACATTTGACACCATGGTGAAAATTACCATCTTTAATTCTTAAGTAATGTACTTCATTGGAATGAATACACATATTTTTCATAAGGCAAAGAAACTCATAGGATTGTTAATGAAAGATATGAAAGATATGATTTATGACATGACCACATTTTCCCCTCAGTTCCAAATAGCTAATGTGTTATCACTATTAATTTCTAAATTACTTATGTAGTCAAACATTTTGGCATATGAGATACCAACTTGCTAATGCATTTCCAGGTCTTTTAAATTGTACGTATTAACAAAAAGGAAACATTTACAAGAAATCATCAAATTTCTTATCAGGTAAGTAACAAAAAACTAAAGAACTGTGAAATCTGGAAACAGGTGAATGGAATATGAACCTTCCTTCCTCATATACCTATCTTTAAAACACTTGCCAATTTTAATCCAGGAAAATAAATATGAATAAAGATTTCATTGAGATCTCTGTAGAGAGAACTGATAGGGGCTCCCTTCCATGCTTAAGAATATTCTGGAGATATTCACTGAAGAAAGCCATTGAATCCAGTAGCAAAAACAGGAGGCTTTGGAATAGTTGGTAATAAGGGTTCTCTAATCTCCAAATCCAAAAGGCACAATAGTGCTGAATGTTTGGCCGCAGTCTTCCCTGTCTTAATGCTGCAATTGTGCAGGAAAAGAAGTGTAAAATATTCTTAGGAAATGAAACATTTTTACTGATGCACAGAAGACTTTAGCCTCAACTGTATCTTCCTTCCCCCTTTTATTAAGTCCAAACTGACTCTTAGCAAGTTTTACTGTTTATCTATCCTTTCCACAGTTAATACAATCTTAATTTTCTCATACTTTTAATAAATTGAATACTGGACAATTCTCAGAGCAACACTCAACTTTGACTTTCTCCAATCTATCCCATTAATACTTTAGGCAACTGGTTTCCTGTAACACTCATCTTGACCTTTTCCATATTGCAACATTTTAAATAAAGCTTGAATTAATTGTTTTGGTTGACTTTTCTCCTGCTGCACAAAAGAAGCCTTTACAGGAGCCCAAAGCACCCCCCCTTTTTTCCCACACCACAACCCATCATAGGAGGAGAAATCATTTTCTCCTCTCACCATCTACAATAAACCCAATCTTAAGAATGTCCAAGCGTGATGTGTTGACTCCATTAAGCTAAAAGAGATCAGTAATGGCTAGAGAGATCAAATGAATTTTGAAATGCAAAACCAGTGAAACAGAATTGTTGGATAAAAAAGATTAAGTACATATATGTATCATTTATGAAGATGTATATGAAGGAAAAAGTATGTCCTGAAAGTTAAGGACATATGTTCAAACTAAAAACAACAAATCAGTAAGTTAACCAAAAAGAAACATATACACTGTTAATTATATGAAATAGGAAATTTTAAAATGATCTCAAAAAAGAAGAGAAAAAAAGAAAAAAAGGGAATTATGAGAAAAGGGGTAGTGATGTGGCCAATAAATCCAAGGGCACTCACTTGTGAAAACTGTTTAAAAAAAAAAATATCTATATAGAGAGACATTAAGAAATGTGGAAGAAAATCAGGAACTACTGGAAAGAAATATCCCTGAGTAGAGGGCAGATCTGTGCCTGAAGAATTAAGGAGTTTATATAGTAATAAGCTGTATTTTTAAAAAGGAATACTTAAGAATAGTCTGCTTAAAATTTGTTGTTCTTAAGAGGAAAAAAAATTCGTAAGACTTATGGCAGAAGAAAACTTGTACAATGAGAAAAAAAAAGATATCATTGTATTTCTCATCTTCAATTTTGAAAGCTAGATGGAAATATAGGAGAATCTACACACTACTGAGAAAAAATGACTGCAATCCTAGAATCCTACATCTAGCCAAGCTATCATTCTTCTATCAGGGTGAATGGAAGATAAATGAGATCATCACAGAGACAGAGAATATCTGATCCAAGCAACTCATCTGAGGAAAATGTTTGAGAAAAGACCCTTATAAATAAACCACAGCAAATGCATTAAGGTAGAAGATGAAAAAGAATGAGCAAGATTTCACTTAGTCCCAAACGGAGAGCAGGCACTTCTTAGTTCTCCACAACACAGTACACATTGGGTTAAAAGTATTTTCAAGACTCAAAGGAATAGATGGAAAGAATAATGTAGTAACAGATAATTACTATTTCTTTAGGGGTTCTTTAAAGACCAGTTCATTTCTCCAGTCATGGTCATGGCTTGACTCCATATAACAGGAAAGTTTAGCCAACTAATCTGAAAATACCCTAGATTTTCTAATGCTGGGGAGTTAGTCCAAACTACCCCAACACTAAACCTATCCTTTGAGCCCCTATTTTTGCCTTAGTCTTGACCACTTACTTCCATGAATGGTTGAGTGTTGACACTGATTTTTTTTTTTTTCTGGAGAAAAACACCATCACTCGTAGGATCTAGCCATATTACCTCAACCAAATAATCACACAATGTGATACTTATGTTTACTCCAAAATGTCAGTTATTTGGCTTTAAATACCACATTAAGTCTAGCATTGGATTCTCCAGATTCAGTCAATTTTCTCTTCAGTTTCTTCTCATCAAAGGTTTAAAAGAATCTAAAATCCCTTTTGTGCTTGAATGGCATAAGTGGTTGGTGTTCCAGCATCCCGTTATGAGAGAAAATCCTTAGGGAACTCCTATGCTCTGCAAGGGGGTGCTAAGCTACAGGGCTCCCATTGAGAGATGCCCTGTCCCAAATACATACTGGAGCACACAGTACCTTATATATTTTGTGAGACAGTCCTTCCTTAGCTAGACATTAAAATACACCAGGAAATAATGGGCAGTCAACCTCTCATGTTTTGAATCAGGAGGAAACAGAAGCAGAGTGAAGACTATGAGGGGCCTTTCCTTGCTGAGCTATGGTTAGCCAAAAGTTGGGAAAAACAATACTGTTAGAACTATTGAACTCCTCAGATAATTAGGAAATTCAGTTTTCTCAAAGAAAAATACATTTAAATTCAGTCTGCTTCTTGCCTTAAGAGTTCATTTTTAAAATTTCTTTTTGATGCATAGTAACATTAATCTCCTATAGAGAAAAAAATGCTCATAGCATAATTTGAATACCAAACTATTAGTATCAGTAGGAACATGTCTTTCTGTCTTCCATATTCTTTTTCTTCCTTGGGCATCACAAATATAAACCATCTGGTATGCCAGATGCTTGCTTTTCTCTTTATACATGCAGGAAGTGTAGGTGGAAGGCCTCCAAAATCCCAGACACTATTATCCATTTTGCTTATCATCATCATCATTATCAACTTCCCAGCATTTTAATAAATGATGCTGTTTCTCTGGTTTGAAGTCAGTAAGATTGTAGAGATTATTTACTTTTTTTCCACCTACAAGATGTCAGTGAAATTTTAGTTGGCCGGCAATCTGGAATATTGTTTATAATTTCTCTGTGGTTTATAAGCTCCAATTTTATAGAGTATGTTCCATTTTAAATGAAGTGTTGGCTTAAGTTTTATTGTAGTATTTATCAACCTGTCTCTGCACTAGGGTTTACTTTTATAAACCCAAACCAATTTGAGCCCAATTATATGTACTTTCAAATACCTGCCAGGTGTTATCCAAAGTAGACTGTATATTTCCTAACCCAGTTCATTATATCCAGATCTTTTGAACAACGAACAAGTAGTGTGTGTATGTGTGCACACATGCATGTGTGTGCAGTTGTGTAAATGTGCACATGTCCTTTCATGTGTGCAAATGTGTATGCATACATGCTAGAGGAAACCACTTTTACATGTGGTGAGCATATCATAATTAAACAAGAAAACCTAGCAAAGCAATAACTGAAGGAGATAGTAGGAACTTGTAATACTTAGTGGGTCAGGACAGTCCTGGCATTAAGAATTAAAATAACCTCAGGCTAGACAACTCATTTGCAGTAGAATAATTTGTTGCAAGAACTATTTATCAAAATATCTAGAAAGAAGCATTTTAGTAATGCAATAGCTTTTTTTGTACAATGACTAATTTAGGAACCCTCCTGTGTAATCATAAAGGCACATAAATACACCACAGCACAGTAGTGAGTACTCACAGATTTTCAGATGGAATTAAAATTTCAGGGCAGTATGTTCACCATCTAATATGAGAAACATGATTATCAATACCTTTGTCATAGAATTTGTGAAGACTAAATGAAATATTACACGTAAAAATAGTACCCTCCACCATAAGCATGTCGACAAATGCTTGTTGAATTAGAAATAAATCTCTTGAAGCTGTTCTTTCAAAGATGGGCAAAATACATAAGCTTAAAAATTGAAAAGTTAAAAAAATTGTACCATTAGAAACATGATTACTTAAGTTTATAACTAAGATATAAAATCTGTGCTTTAAGGACCAAACTCTGAAGGTTATAGATGTAAATAGAGAATAACCAAAACATTATCACTAAGATTAGGAATAAGCAAAATAGAATGGACCTGGAAGGAAACAGTAGAAGGATGGGAACTAAGAAAAAGGGAATTTTAATCAGAATGAAGGAAATTGGGACACCTGGATGGCTCAGTTGGTTAAGCATCTGCCTTCGGCTTAGATCATGATCTGGGATCCAGTCCCGCGTTGGACTCCTTGCTCAGCGGGGAATGTGCTTCTCCCTCTGCCTGCCGATCCTCCTGCATGTGCTCTCTCTCTCTCTCCCCCTGACAAATAAATAAATTAATTAATTAATTTAAAAAATGAAGGAAATCTCTGGTTTCACTTAGACAGTGGCTGCAAAACAGGTTGCTTCTAGGTGGTGGAGAAAGAGTAGTGGAAGAGTATTGTGCCTCGCATGCTTAAAGTTACTACAAATAAGCAACAGTTATTAAAAAAATGTGTGTTCTCTATAATCACAGTTTTAGAAAAAATCAATTATTGTGCGTTCCTTCCAAGTCCAATTGCTGGTCCCACATGCAGAGTGGAGTTGCCAGAATTTGGCAAATGGTGTCATGAGCACATTAGCTGGAAGAAAGGTTTCTTAACCCAATCACACATACTATTTATAAATACATAAGTACAGTAATTTACTAAATAGATTCATATGCAAATATATGCATAATTAAGTATTAGTAAATATTTTTCATTTTGCAATGTGTGCTTATTATTATTAATATTATGTGTATTAGACAATTCTGCATTAGAATGACCTTCTAAAATAGTCAAAGAGACATATCTGAACTATGCACTTCAAGCCAAGTGTTCCTATTTTTGCTATTACTCTGGTCCCTTAAAGCTCTTAAATGTATACTTTTCATGTGACTGTGGTTTTGTCTGTTTATGTCTACATGAAAATACATACATGCATGTATGTTGAATTGACAGACATAGAAAAAAAATGTAGTTCCTAATTTCAATTGTTTTTATACTTCTGTTTGAAGACTAGTATTGAATAGTTTTCATTATAACCATGTATCTATTCTGAAATGAAGACGTGTAAAATTCAAATGTTCAATTACTTGTTCCACTAGTATCTTTAATTAGGCAAATTCAGATTTTAAGTATACATAGGTCTACCTTCCTAAGGAAATATATCCTAAGCCATATTTATGTGTGTATTAACTGACTTCCCTGTTACAAATGTTAATTGTTGTTTTGTTGCTTTAAACATAACTCTTTATTAATTTTCTTATTTAAAAATGAATATAATATTCTATTTCAACTATTAAAGAAAAATATTTTTGATGTATCATATTAGGTTTGAGTTAGGGGTTGAAATATTTTATGATCAGAAAATGAGAATATGTTATTTCCAATAGGGACTGGGGGAAAAGTAGAGAGACAGATGAAGTATAGGCATATTTAACAGTAAGGATAAGACTTTGTTTCAATGAAGTACCAAAAATATAAAAATAATTACAGGGAATTTTCTTTTTGAGTTAATTTAAAGATAATTAACATGGATACTTAGATTTTTAGGACAAAAAAGAAATAAACAGAAGTCTCCTCTGACTTTATTAGCAGGGAGGGAAGAAAATTGGCTTTCCCTCTGGAGTAGGCATAATTGAGAGAAACAAAGATGACCATTTTCAGAGAAGGTTTTGAACACACATTCAATGCTTTTCTACAGACAGCAATGTGGGGCCAATTAATTCAGATCCAAAGACAATTTGCTGGTAAGGGAGGCTTTCTTCCATAATTCTGTGATGTACCTATTTGGGAGAAGAAAATGGGGAAGGAAGAACATTCTTCTATTAAAATGGAGAGACTGAGACCTTGAGATAGCCCCAGGGTGACAAATAATATCTTCACTAGGATGGTGTTTCTGTGTTGTGGCTCATGGTCATCTTTTAGGAAGCTACAGCCTCCTGAGAACCATGTAAACAGAGTTCTATGACTACTGGCTGATCTCAGATGGTATTTTAAAAAGTATGTGCCATGCTCACCAGGCTAAGAAGATACTACCCATCACCATGACTCTTGTAGGATCATACAAGCTAATCAAAGAAGGGTGGAGCTTGATGACTTGGACAACTGCAGCCCACACCTGGGATGTGTTGTAAGCAGCATTATCCAAGCAGCAGTTAAATTTAAATATCCATATCAAGATACAGTGGAGGTGAGCCTGCCAGCTTAACATCTTAATGGGGCAAGGTGACCAGAGTCTCCACATAGTTGACGGGGCAGAAGACTGACTGGCCATGAAGCCATCCCCTGTACCAGTGCTCATCAGTTTGGTTAGTGAGCATGATGATATTACCCTCTTTAAAACCCAATTCCCCTTCATTTGCTGGTGCAAAGTTGTACAGAACTCAGCAGCAGGGCTGATCCCCTGGGGCTCCTGGGACTGTCCCTGTGGGAGAAGTTTTCAATGGGTTGAGTGCTGTCTCCAGTTGGAAACCTGGCTCATTTGTGGTTTAAGCTGATATTCCACTGTAGGCTGAGATGAAGCCTATCTTATTCTTTCTTCCAGTCTGGGCATAACTTGCTGCAGAATCTGGACTGTCCACTTATGGTAACCCAGCTGGTCTTGAAAGAGTGCAGAGAGCTGGCTCACATGCTAAACATGCTTGACTCAGAAACTTCTTGAGACTCATCAAATTTCTTTAAATCCTCACAGAGCTCTTCATTGGGAATCTTGCCTTATTGTTTCTTCTTATAATCAAAGTCTAGGCTTCAACCTCTAAATTCTGTAGATGAATTTCCTTCAGCATTCTGTCATGAAGGTTCTGAAGGAGGTCAATGAAGTTCCACTTCACTTCCATGTCCAAAAAGTCTTAAACCTCCGAAGTTCTTGAATGACTTCTCCCACCTTACCAAGTGCTGGGCCAAAGTTACAATCATCTCTAAGCTTTCCTCCAAACATGAGCATTACCTCTGCCAGCAGACCTTCTACCTGGGGATATCCTGTCTCCTTCTCCTGGCTGCAGATTTTTGACATGATGTGGATCATACTGAGTTTATCTCTGGAAGCTGGGTTGGCTTGAAAGTACAAAAAACAATTTTTTTTAAAGATTTTATTTATTTATTTGACAGAGAGAGATCACAAGTAGGCAGAGAGGCAGGCAGAGAGAGAGAGGGAAGCAGGCTCCCTGCTGAGCAGAGAGCCCAATGGAGGGCTCCATCCCAGGACCCTGAGATCATGACCTGAGCCCAAGGCAGAGGCTTAACCCACTGAGCCACTCAGGTGCCCCTTGAAGGTACTCAATTGTTTTGGTAATTATTTCCATCACAGTCTTGATGGTGACTTTTGCTTTCCTCTCTACCTCTTTGAAGTCATCATCTAGCTTGGCTCCTTCTTCTCATCCACTTTCTGAGTGGCTTTGCGGAATTGCTTCTTTAGCCTGGCCACTGACTACTGACAAAATATGGGGAAGACACATGGGTATGAACAACTATGGTCATGGGTGTGGGCCTAGTTGCCTTAAAGAAGCTGTGGAGGAGGTAGGTAGGAAGGCTGAGCAGAGCCCTGTCACTGCTAGTACTCCCACCATAATTGGGGGCATGGGAGATACAGTGGTATGGGGCCTTAAATAATTTAAATGATAGAAAATGTAACATTTTTGTATCTATTTTATGATATAAACTTATGCAGAAATTATCCAAATTTATATATGTACAGAAGTTCAATATTTGTTAAGTTTCCATCATTGTCTAGGAAATGAGTAACTTAACTTATTTAATCTTCATAATAATATGTGGTTGGTTGTAAGAAATAGGATTTTTGAATGTACTAATTAAGGCTCTGAAAATTAAGTAACTTCTCCATGTCACATGTAGAAAATGAAGAAACTAAGAAACAAGCCCAGGACTGTATGACTATAAATCCTGTTTTATTTTATTTGTCATTTATTTGTTTTATTTATTTATTTCATTTGTTTATTTATTGATAAGTCAATAACTTTTGCTTAAAAATTGCTGGAAAAGATATCTCATATCATATACCCATATCTAATTATAATGTACAAAGTCACAAAAGACCATAACTCTGGTAGCAATAAGGAAGTACACGATACACTTGGAAATAATGCATTTGTTTAAAGTTATTGAAAAGTTATATGCTATAGGTCTCTGTCAAACGTTAAGAAAAAATAGGTAAGCAATTCAGCCAGCAAAATCAAGTTTGTTAGGGAATAGCAGAAGAATTGCAATTTAGGACAAGCTGACTATGGTGAACCATGGGCAAGTCCAGAGAACAGAGGAGAGCTTCCTTTTATAGGAAAAGAGGAAGTTGAAGACGGTTGTTTCAAAGACATGTTTCTTGGAAGAAAATAAGAGTTTGAAGTGGTGGCTTCTCCTTGGCTGCAAGCCAGGGCAGCTGGCTTTTGCTGGGTACTTACAACCTGCTGTTGCCCAGAGAGTAAATCTTCCTTCTTCCTGCTGGACTATGCAAGCTACATAGAATGCTTTGCACTTGACAGCTCTCCTTTCATGGCTTCCTGACTCCAATTTTGAGTTAGGTTTCCTTAACACATTTTCAGATGGCTAATAAATTAAGGTCCAGAGATGGATGAGCCATTGGTAGGGGATCAAAGCTTGCAATCACTTTTAAGTCTGGTAATAATTGCCTGGTCTGGGTACAAGGGGAAGGAGGAGCGGGTTTGACACAAGCAGACATGTTATTGAGATGAGGAGATAATAGTCGAATGTTAATGCTAGCATAGTTTGTATGATGAATTAAAATCTGGATCAAACCCAAATGCAAAAATAAATTTACCAAGAAAAATAAAAAAGAGCAAAATTGTAGGTCTAAATCCAGTTATGTCAACTTTTCATAAAACATAGAATGAAGACTCCAATTAAAAGATAAAATTGTCGAGGAGGAAGCAAGATGGTGGAGAAGTAGCAGGCTGAGACTACTTCAGGTAGCAGGAGATCAGCTAGATAGCTTATCTAAAGATTGCAAATACCTACAAATCCAACGGGAGATTGAAAAGAAGAAGAACAGCAATTCTAGAAACAGAAAATCAACCACTTTCTGAAAGGGAGGACTGGTGGAGAACTGAATCCAAAGCGACGGGAAGACAGACCGCGGGGGGGAGGGGCTGGCTCCCGGCAAGCAGCAGAGCAACGGAGCACAAAATCAGGATTTTAAAAGTCTCTTCCACTGATGGACATTGCTCCAGAGGCTTAACTGGGGTGAAGCCCAAGTGGGGTCAGTGTGGCCTCACGTCCCGCAGGGTCACAGAAAGATTGGGGGTGTCTGAGTGTTGCGGAGCTTACAGGTATTAGAACGGGGAAGCTGGCTACAGAGACAGACCTGAGGATTGAGCTCTCAGCTCGGGGTTACCTTGAACCAGTCACAGGCTTGGTCAGCTCGGAGCACGGCCGGAGGCAAGGGAGACGGGAGTCATTGGGCACTGTTCTCTGAGGGTGCACTGAGGAGTGGGGCCCCAGGCTCTCGGCTCCTCCGGGCTGGAGACCGGGAAGCTGCCATCTTCATTCCCATCCTCCAGAACTCTATGGAAAGTGCTCAGGGAACAAAAGCTCCCGAAAGCAAACCCGAGCAGATTACTCAGTCCGGCCCCTGGTAAGGGCAGTGCAATTCCTCCTGGGGCAAAGACACTTGAGAATCACTACAACAAGGCTCTCCCCTAGAAGATCAACAAGAATTCCAGCCAGGACCCAGTTCACCTACCAAGGAGTGCAGTTTCAATACCAAGGAGAGCAGTGAAATTCCAGAGGAGGAGAAAGCAAAGCACGGAACTCATGGATTTCTCCCCATGATTCTTGAGCCTTGCAGTTAATTTAATCTTTTTCCTTTTTCAATTTTTTTCCCTTCTTCTGCCAAAATTTTTTTTAACATTTACCCTTTTCTTTTTTAATGTTTTTTAGCTAGTTTATCTAATATATATATATTTTTTCCTTTTTATATTCTTTCTTTATTTGTTCTCTTTTTTTAATTGTTTCTTTTTTTTTTTTCCTTTCTGAACCTCTTTTTATCCCCTTTCTGCTCCCTCATGATTTGGGATCTCTTCTGCTTTGTTTAAAGCATATTTTCCTGGGGTTGTTGCCACCCTTTAAGTATTTTACTTGCTCCTTCATATATTCTTATCTGGACAAAATGACAAGGCAGAAAAATTCACCACAAAAAAAAGAACAAGAGGCAGTACCAAAGGCTAGGGACCTAATCAATACAGACATTGGTAATATGTCAGATCTAGAGTTCAGAATGACGATTCTCAGGGTTCTAGCCAAGCTCAAAAAAGGCATGGAAGATATTAGAGAAACCTTCTCAGGAGATATAAAAGCCCTTTCTGGAGAAATAAAAGAACTAAAATCTAACCAAGTTGAAATCAAAAAAGCTATTAATGAGGTGCAATCAAAAATGGAGGCTCTTACTGCTAGGATAAATGAGGCAAAAGAAAGAATTAGCGATATAGAAGACCAAATGACAGAGAATAAAGAAGCTGAGCAAAAGAAGGACAAAGAGCTACTGGACCATGAGGGGAGAATTCAAGAGATAAGTGACACCATAAGATGAAACAACATTAGAATTTTGGGATTCAGAAGAAGAAAGAGAGAGGGGGAGCAGAAGGTATATAGGAAAGAATTATGGAGAGAATTTCCCCAATATGGCAAAGGGAACAAGCATCAAAATCCAGGAGGTTCAGAGAATCCCCCTCAAAATCAATAAGATAAGGTCCACAACCCATCACCTAATAGTAAAATTTACAAGTCTTAGTGACAAAGAGAAAATCCTGAAAGCAGCCCAGGAAAAGAAGTCTGTAACATACAATGGTAAAAATATTAGATTGGCAGCAGACTTATCCACAAGACCTGACAGGCCAGAAAGAGCTGGCATGATATATTCAGAGCACTAAACGAGAAAAACATGCAGCCAAGAATGCTATATCCAGCTAGGCTATCATTGAAAATAGAAGGAGAGATTAAAAGCATCCAGGAAAATAAAAACTGAGAGAATTTGCAAACACCAAAACCAGCTCTACAGGAAATATTGAAAGGGATCCTCTAAGCAAAGAGAGACCCTAAAAGTAGTAGATCAGAAAGGAACAGAGACAATATACAATAACAGTCACCTTACAGGCAATACAATGGCACTAAATTCATATCTCTCAATTAGTTACCCTAAATGTTAATGAGCTAAATGCCCCAATCAAAAGACACAGGGTATCAGAATGGATAAAAAAACAAAACCCATCTATATGTTGCATACAAGAAACTCATTGTAGACTCGAAGACACCTCCAGATTTAAAGTGAGGGGGTGGAAAAGAATTTACCATGCTAATGGACATCAGAAGAAAGCAGGAGTGGCAATCCTTATATCAGATCAATTAGATTTTAAGCCAAAGACTATAATAAGAGATGAGGAAGGACACTATATCATACTCAAAGGAACTGTCCAACAAGAAGATCTAACAATTTTAAATATCTATGCCCCTAACGTGGGAGCAGCCAACTATATAAACCAATTAATAACAAAATCAAAGAAACACATCAACAATAATACAATAATAGTAGGGGACTTTAACACTCCCCTCACTGAAATGGACAGATCATCCAAACAAAAGATCAACAAGGAACTAAAGGCCTTAAATGACACACTGGACCAGATGGACATCACAGATATATCCAGAACATTTCATCCCAAAGCAACAGAATACACATTCTTCTCTAGTGCACATGGAACATTCTCAACATTCTCCAGAATATATCACATCCTGGGTCCTAAATCAGATCTCAGCCGGTATCAAAAGATTGGGATAATTCCCTGCATATTTTCAGACCACAATGCTCTGAAGCTAGAACTCAATCACAAGAGGAAATTTGGAAAGAACCCAAATACATGGAGACTGACTAAACAGTATCCTTCTAAAGAATGAATGGGTCAACCAGGAAATTAAAGAATTGAAAAAATTATTGGAAACAAATGATCATGAAAACAACGGTTCAAAATCTGTGGGACACAACAAAGGCAGTTCCTGAGAGGAAAATATATAGCGGTACAAGCCTTTGTCAAAAAACAAGAAAGGTCTCAGGTACACAACCTAACCCTAGGAGGGTTAGGAGCTGGAGAAAGAACAAGAAAGTAACCCTAAACCCAGCAGGAGAAGAGAAATCATAAAGATCAGAGCAGAAATCAATGAAATAGAAACAAAAAAAAACAATAGAACAAATCAAAGAAACTAGGAGCTGGTTCTTTGAAAGAACTAATAAGATTGATAAATCCCTGGCCAGACTTATCAAAAAGAAAAGAGAAAGGACCCAAATAAATAAAATCATGAATGAAAGAGGAGAGATCACAACGAACACCAAAGAAATACAGACAATTATAAGAACATACTATGAGCAACTCTACGCCAACAAATTTGACAATCTGGAAGAAATGGATGCATTCCTAGAGACATATCAACTACCACAACTGAACCAGGAAGAAATAGAAAGCCTCAACAGACCCATTAACCAGTAAGGAGATTGAAACAGTCATCAAAAATCTCCAAACAAACAAAAGCCCAGGGCCAGACGGCTTCCCGGGGGAATTCTACCAAACATTTAAAGAAGAACTAATTCCTATTCTCCTGAAACTGTTCCAAAAAATAGCAATAGAAGGAAAACTTCCAAACTCATTTTATGAGGCCAGCATCACCTTGATCCCCAAACCAGACAAGGATCCCATCAAAAAAGAAAACTACAGACCAATATCCTTGATGAACACAGATGCAAAAATTCTCACCAAAATACTAGCCAATAGGATTCAACAGTACATTAAAAGTATTATGTACCACGACCAAGTGGGATTTATTCCAGGGTTGCAAGGTTGGTTCAACATCCGCAAATCAATGTGATAGAACACATTAATAGGAGAAAGAACAAGAACCTTATGATAATCTCAATAGATGCTGAAAAAGCATTTGACAAAGTACAACATTCCTTCCTGATCAAAACTCTTCAAAGTGTAGGGATAGAGGGCACATACCTCAATATTATCAAAGCCATCTATGAAAAACCAACTGCAAAGATCATTCTCAATGGAGAAAAACTGAAAGCTTTTCCGCTAAGGTCAGGAACACGGCAGGGATGTCTGTTATCACCACTGCTATTCAACGTAGTACTAGAAGTCCTAGCCTCAGCAATCATACAACAAAAGGAAATTAAAGGCATCCAAATCATCAAAGAAGAAGTCAAACTATCACTCTTCGCAAATGATATGATACTATATGTGGAAAACCCAAAAGACTCCCCTCTAAAACTGCTAGAACTTGTACAGGAATTCAGTAAAGTGTCAGGATATAAAATCAATGCACAGAAATCAGTTGCATTTCTTTATACCAACAACAAGACAGAAGAAAGAGAAATTAAGGAGTCAATCCCATTTACAATTGCACCCAAAACTGTAAGATACCTAAGGAATAAACCTAACAAAAAGGCTAAGAATCTATACCCAGAAAACTATAAAGTACTCATGAAAGAAATTGAGGAAGACACAAAGAAATGGAAAAATGTTCCATGCTCCTGGATTGGAAGAATAAATATTGTGAAAATGTCTATGCTACCTAAAGCAATCTACACATTTAATGCAATTCCTATCAAAGTACCATCCATTTTTTTCAAAGAAATGGAACAAACAATCCTAAATTTTATATGGAACCAGAAAAGACCTCGAATAGCCAAAGGAATATTGAAAAAGAAAGCCAAAGTTGGTGGCATCACAATTCCGGACTTCAAGCTCTATTACAAAGCTGTCATCATCAAGACAGCATGGTACTGGCACAAAAACAGACACATAGATCAATGGAACAGAATAGAGAGCCCAGAAATAGACCCTCAACTCTATGGCCAACTCATCTTCGACAAAGCAGGAAAGAATGTCCAATGGAAAAAAGACAGCCTCTTCAACAAATGGTGTTGGGAAAATTGGACAGCCACATGCAGAAAAATGAAATTGGATCATTTCCTTACACCACACACGAAAATAGACTCAAAATGGATGAAGGACCTCAGTGTGAGAAAGGAATCCATCCAAATCCTTGAGGAGAACACAGGCAACAACCTCTTCGACCTCAGCCGCAGCAACATCTTCCTAGGAACATCGCCAAAAGCAAGGGAAGCAAGGGCAAAAATGAACTATTGGGATTTTATCAAGATCAAAAGCTTTTGCACAGCAAAGGAAACAGTTAACAATACCAAAAGACAACTGACAGTATGGGAGAAGATATTTGCAAATGACATATCAGGTAAAGGGCTAGTGTCCAAAATCTATAAAGAACTTAGCAAACTCAACACCCAAAGAACAAATAATCCAATCAAGAAATGGGCAGAAGACATGAACAGACATTTCTGCAAAGAAGACATCCAAATGGCTAACAGACACATGAAATGTGCTCCATATCACTCAGCATCAGGGAAATACAAATCAAAACCACAATGAGATATCACCTCACACCAGTCAAAATGGCTAAAATTAACAAGTCAGGAAATGACAGATGCTGGCGAGGATGTGGAGAAAGGGGAACCCTCCTACACTGTTGGTGGGAATGCAAGCTGGGGCAAACACTCTGGAAAACAGCATGGAGGTTCCCCAAAATGCTGAAAATAGAACTACCCTACGATCCAGCAATTGCACTGCTGGGTATTTACCCTAAAGATACAAACGTAGTGATCCTAAGGGGCACGTGCACCCGAATGTTTATAGTAGCAATGTCTACAATAGCCAAACTATGGAAAGAACCTAGATGTCCATCAACAGACGAATGGATAAAGAAGATGTGGTATATATACACAATGGAATACTATGCAGCCATCAAAAGAAATGAAATCTTGCCATTTGTGATGATGTGGATAGAACTAGAGGGTATCATGCTTAGTGAAATAAGTCAGTCAGAGAAAGACATCTATCATATGATCTCCCTGATATGAGGGAGAGGAGATGCAACATGGGGGGTTAAAGGGGTAGTAGAAGAGTAAATGAAACAAGATGGGATTGGGAGGGAGCAAACCATACGTGACTCTTAATCTCACATGAGGGGAGGGGGTTGGCTGAGGGGGGGTGGGGTTTTGGACATTGGGGAAGGTATATGCTATGGTGAGTGCTGTGAAGTGTGTAATCCTGGCGATTCACAGACCTGTACCCCTGGGGATAAAAATATATTATATGTTTATAAAAGTAAAATTAAATTAAAAAAAAAGATAAAATTGTCAGATTGAATAGAAAAGCAAGATCCATGTTAAATATAGACACATATTAAAAATAGAGATCTGGAAAGATTGACAGTCAAAGGACAAAAATAATTGTACTGTACCAAATTGTGAATATATAAAAATGAAATGACTATATCAGTATCAGATAATATAGATTTTCAATAATGAAGTATCACCATAAATAGAAAGGGAAATTTCATAATACTAGTGTTCATTTATTGGATAGATGATAATCACAAATATACATGTGTGTTTGGCTAGTAATAGAGCTTCATAATATATACAAAAATAAACACTCAAATAGAATGAGAAATTTAAAAAAAAATCCACAATCTTTGTTGAAGATTCTAACATGCTTCTCTCATATTTGATTGTAAAAAATGGGAAAAAATAAGTAAAGTTATATACCACTATCAACATTCTTTGTTTCATAGAATCTTATAGACATTTCACCCCAAAATTACAGAGTAAGTATATTCAAGTTCACGTGGACTGTTCCCTAAGATAGACTATATGCTTAATAAAGCAATTCTTGGTAATTTTTAACAGACAGAATAAAAAAAAAAATTCTCTGTACAATATCTAGAAAGGCCACAAGTATTATTAGCTAAACAACAAATTTATAACCAATCCATTGTTCAAAAAAGAATACAGGAATTGTTCAAAGAATTGTAGGAATAATTGCAAACTGTACTGAATGATAAAGTTAATACATGTGTATAAATGTATGAAGCAAGTATGTAGAAATAAATTTACACTAACATTGGAAGTCAGGAAATAACATGCAGACAAATGGTAGAGGTATTTTTAGGAGATCAGTTCTTTTAAAAATCAATGAAAAATTATATAACTCTAGCAAGTTATTAGAAAAAAAAGAAGAGAAACACAAATTACTAAGAATAGGAATGAAATAGAAATATAGATCCTTCAGATTTTAAATATAGGCAAAGGTTTAAATAAATAAATGAATAAATAAATAAAAAGGTAAAATCAATAAATTTGACAGCTTAGAATATATTGACACAGTCAATGAAAGCAATTTATAAAAATATCCCCCCCAAAAATCAGAATAACCTTATGTCAAAAAAAAAAAAAAAAGGAATGTGTTTAAAAATGGATACAACAAAATGTCTCTCAAGGAAAACTCCAGGACTAGATAGTTTTAATTTTAAATTCTAACAAACATGAAAACAAATAAACAAGTTTTTAAACATTCTTAGAAAGTAAAAACAGAGAATAAAGTTTTTTACTTGTTTCTTGAAACCAAAGCAGCTGTGATTTCACAACTCAATAAAGATATGATAAGGAAAAATATATATATATACATATATAACAGAGTCCCCATAACATCATGCATAAATCTTTTACTAAAATATTGTCAAATCAGATCCATCAAGAAATAAAAATAATAATACATCATGACTAACTGGGGGTTTATCCTGTGACTATAGATAAAGTTTTGAACAAATTTTAGCAAAACAAATCTGGCAATATATAAAAAGGATATTACAGTATAACCAAGTGGAGTTTATTCTGTGAGTATATAATTGTTTTAACATTAACCAAACTTAATTTATGTTGATATCAGCATAAAAAAGTACTTGAAATTAAAACAATGAAATTTAATATATATGCCAAAGAGGAAAACTGAATAGAAACAGTAAAAAGCATTTGACAACTTTTTAATATCCATACTTGATAAAAATTATCAGCAAGCTAGAAATGTAAAAGATTCTGAAATGTAATAAGGGGTACATACAAAACACTTACATTTAACATCAAACATAAATCATGAAGTATTAGACTCTTTCCCTCTAAGGTCAAGAACCAGGTAAGACTGTCCACTCTCACCACTTCTATTCGCCATTTTACCTACAGCTCCTGTCCATATAATATGTCCTGAAGAAGGAATAAAGGACACAAAGATTGCAAACAAAGAAAACAAGTCTTGTTCACAAAAAGCAAGATTGCTCATGTAGAAAATCCTAAAGAGTCTACAGACTGCTAGAACTAATAGGGGAATTTATCAAGGTCACAGATCAATATACAAAACTACATGCATTTCAGTATATTAACAGTAGTTGTGTTTATGTATACCAATAGTGATGTATTTTTGATAGTGACAAAAATAAAATGGAGATTAATTAAAAAAACGTGAAATATCTCTATTGAAAATTACAAGACATGGCTGAACTATACCATGTCTATGGATTAGCTGATGGAATATTGTCAACAATTCTTTATAAATTTATGTATAGGTTAATAGTAGCAATTTCAAAATAAGTTTCTGAGGACATTTTTAAAGGAAATGTTTTTATTTTATTTTTTTAAAGATTTATTTATTTGACAGACAGAGATCATAAGTAGGCAGAGAAGCAGGCAGAGAGAGAGGAGGAAGCAGGCTCTCTGCTAAGCAGAGAGCCTGATGTGGGGCTCAATTCCAGGACTCTGGGATCATGACCTGAGCCGAAGGCAGAGACTTTAACCCACTGAGCCACCCAGGTGCCCCTAAAGGAAATGTTTTTAAAGTATACATGAAAATGTGAAAAACCAAGTGTCATGAGTCTTGAAACAGAAGAACAATGGTTAGAAGACTGACTCTACCTGACTTCAATACTTAATGTAAGGTAACAGTTATGGATCGCCTGGATGGCTCAGTTGGTTAAACCGTCTGCCTTCTACTCATGTCATGATCCAGGGTCCTGGGATAGAGCCTCACACCAGTCTCCCTGCTCAGGTGGGGAAGCCTTCTTCTCCCTCTCCCACACCCCCTGCTTGGGGTCTCTCCCTGTCGAATAAATAAAATAAAATCTTTTAAAAAAGGAAAATAGGGACGCCTGGGTGGCTCAGTTGGTTAAGCAGCTGCCTTCTGCTCAGGTCATGATCCCAGCGTCCTGGGATCGAGTTCCACATCGGGCTCCTTGCTTGGCGGGGAGCCTGCTTCTCCCTCTACCTCTGCCTGCCATTCTGTCTGCCTGTGCTCGCTCGCTCTCCTCTCTCTCTGACAAATAAATAAAATCTTAAAAAAAAAAAAAGGAAAATAATAAGGTAGCAATTATCAAGACAGTATGGTATTTAAATATAAAGATATTTGAATGGGACAATAGAACAAAATAGAGTGTAAAAATAGATCCATGCGGGCACCTGGGTGGCTCAGTGAGTTAAAGACTCTGCCTTCAGCTCGGGTCATGGTCCCAGGGTCCTAGGATCGAGCCCGGCATAGGGCTCTCTGCTCCGCAGGGAGCCTGCTTCCCTTCCTCTCTCTCTGACTACTTGTGATCTCTGTCTGTCAAATAAATAAATAAAATCTTAAAAAAAAATAGACCCATGCTTTTATAACTAATCAATTTTCCCAAATATGCATGGAATAATCCAATGGAGGAAGAAAATTTTTTCAGTGATTGGTGCTAGAACTAGATGCTATATTTAAATAAATGAATCTCAACCCTTATCTCACATGATACAAAAATTTAGTTTTAAATATCATACATTAAGCATATAACTAGAAATATAAATCTTCTAGAAGAAAATATATGGGGATTATATTCTCAACCATGTGCATAGGGAAAAATTTCTCAAGACAGAAATAAAAATGAAAGAAATAAAATGATAAACTTTGAAAAAATTAAAAACCTGTCATCAAAAGACAACATGAAGAGTAGTTTTTAAAGATTTATTTAAATATTTATTTAGAGATACAGAGAGTAGAGGAAGGGGTAGAGTGAGAGAATGTTCAAGTAGACTGCCCTCTGAGCTGGACACAGGGCTCAATCTCATGACCCATGAGAGCATGACCTGAGCCAAAATAAAGAGTTGGGTGCTTAACCAACTGAGCCACCCAGGTACCCTGACAATATTGAGTATTAAATAATGTTTTGTTGTCTACCATGAAAACCATTTGAAATAGTTCTAGTAGTCAGTGTACATAATTGGTTAGCATCAAGGGCTATAATCATTGATTCTTCCCTGTAATAGAGGTTAAAAGTAATAACAAGATAATGTTTAACTATATTAAATCTTCAGTTCAAATGATTATATTTATTCTAAAAAACTAAATATATTCCATTAGAAAACTAGTAGAATCTTGGGGTGCCTGGGTGGCTTAGTGGGTTAAAGCCTCTACCTTCAGTTCAGGTCATGATCCCAGGGTCCTGGGATCAAGCCCTGCATCGGGCTCTGTGCTCAGCAGGGAGCCCGCTTCCTCCCACCCCCCGCCTGCCTCTCTGCCTACTTGTGATCTCTATCTGTCAAATAAATAAATAAAATCTTAAAAAAAAAAGAAAACTAATAGAATCTAGGCAAAAAATATTAAGAAGTCAATGACTTTATCTCTATTTCCTAAAATCTTCAGTCAGACTTGAGTATTTAATTGTTAGAACACTCTTCTTGATTTTGATCTTTCCAATGCAGATCCTTTGTAGTTTATAAGTGTTTAACTTTCATACTTGGTACTCCCAGAGTAAAATGCGCTTTTATTCCTATGAGTTTCCATTGTCAGAAATACATTATCCTCTCCAAAACTGCCAGGCAGAGCTATGATGATGAAGGGTATTATTTTGCAATTACATGCAACAAACTCTACTGGAGAAAAAAAATAGTAAGTGAACAGTTCATGATATATAGGCTATGTTTATCTAAAGGAGTTTTCTATTTTTCAGAATCATTAATTTAGAACTGTCCATTTATTACAAAATACCAAACTAATTTGTTAATTAAATGTTACCTTCAAATTCAAAACAATTACAAGGAAAGAAGGGAAAAGAGTATACAATGGTCATGTCAGGCTTGCTTGTTTTTCATAGGAATCAATGTAAAAACCCTTTAGTATAGTGAAGTGACTATAGCTTACACAGGGAAGCCAACTTCTACAGGCCAAACTATACCAGTAATGCCACCTAAGGCAAGTCATTTAGCTTCCCTGTCACCATTTCAAATCTAAAAAAAATGTGAAAACAATAACACCTATCTCATACATTTCTTGAGAGGATTAAGTGGATTCATAAAGGTCAAGGTTTTAGAATATTTCCTGACAAAGAGCAAGTACCAAGTGGCTTTTCTTTTTCTTTTAGTAACAAAAATGCATGAACATTTTAGTCTATTTTCAATATGTGTAAGGAAAACACTACATTTGGAGAGCCTAAAAATTATCTAAAACACCTTGGTTACTTAGATCAAATTAGAAGTAATGATTAAATATATTGCCAGATTTAATTATGCAATTTAGTAATTTCTACATAAGGGGAAAATAAAGTAATAATATTTAAATAGAGAAAACAATGTTTAAATGAATTTGAAAACTAGGGGCACCTGGATTGCTCAATGGGTTAAGCCTCTACCTTTGGCTCAGGTCACGATTTCAGGGTCCTGGGACTGAGCCCTGCATTGGGCTCTCTGCTCTGCAGGGAGCCTGCTTCCTGCTCTCCCTCTGCCAGCCACTCTGCCTACTTGTGATCTCTCTCTCTGTCAAATAAATAAATAAAATCTTTAAAAAAAAATTTAAAAACTAACCAAATGACAATGGTCTCATCCAATAAAGTATATGCAAAATTCAAACTGTTCCATAAATATAATAGCACAAATATACTGGACATCATTTGAATTTTAATTTTGGGAGTTAATTTGGTCATGCAATTAAATAATTTTGTGGATATCTTCCCCAAGTTTACTTAGACACAACAATAATATTTAGTGAAATGAAGTCCCAAAATTATGTTTTACAGGGTATTTTCATGTTGATATATATATATATAAAACTAAGGCCAAAAATAGTATTTGAAACAAAAATACATATGAAGAGAAGATATTAATCAGTGCAAGCATGGCTATTGATGGACAATTGTAAGATTATTTTCACTATGGGAGGCATTATGTGACTCTTCCCTGAAATTCATGACTAGGCAGAGTGATGTTATACATGGCAACAATTACTTCAGTTACTCTACTAATGTTTGTAATTATTCAATCTGATTTAGTACGATCACTTGTCAGAAAGTTTTGGAGGGTTTCTCATGCTTAGACCAGGGTAGGATTAGCTACCACTAATATCTTTTAAAGTAGTCTATTCTATAAGTCTGGTTGAACAATTTACACAAGTATATTGTTAACATAGAGACAATGGCTATAACTTATTTTAGGGAATAAGCCTTAGCATTTTTACTGACAACTATAATATCTTATTTCTGTTCTTACCACAAATTAAATGAAATGAACTGCAAAGATATGTATTCAGGCTATTATTGTTAAAGAAGAATAATGTTTTACTTGTTTATTTATTTGTGTAAATATACCATGAAGACCATCTAAGTATAGTGTATGTATATAAACCCTACTCTGTGTATACATATTATATGTATAATATATAATATATATATAAAATAAAAATATGTATATATGATCCCTACATGCTACCAAGTGTACATACATATAATCTGTATCCCATAGTTACTATAATAAGAAGTTTACTACTATACATCGGTATCCATTTCCATAACCAAAAATGTATATAAGTGTTTCTCTTAGCCATTCTTTTGCACTTGTTGGCTTATTGGCCCTAGCTGTTCTCTACTCCACATTTGATGACCTTTTTAATAGTTACTGAACAATCAAAATCCTGATACAAAAAAAAGTAGAACAGCATAGTAAATAATTTTTTTTAATCAACAAGTTAGGCTTTTACATAACACGAAATGGTCTTGCCACATGATCATCGTAGATACACCCTTTATAACATCATCCTGGGGGTGGAAATAGCAAGGAGACAACTATAAAAATGTAAATTTCTAAGTTGACAAATGTACAAAGATAAAGTCATCTGAATGTTTCCAGATTTTCCCTTGAAGCATAAAGCTCCCAAAATGTTATTTTCTGTTAAAGGATGGAAAATTCTGTAAAAAAACAACTGAGATTTTTTTCCTATCATCTTTATTATTCTTTTTTCTTTTATTTGTTTCAAATTTTTTATTTAAATTCTAGTTAGTTTGGGGTGCCTGGGTGGCTCAGTGGGTTAACGCCTCTGCCTTTGGCTCAGGTCATGATCCCAGGGTCCTGGGATCGAGCCCCGCATTGGTCTCTCTGCTCAGCAGGGAGCCTGCTTCCTCCTCTCTCTCTGCCTGCCTCTCTGCCTACTTCTGATCTCTGTCTGTCAAATAAATAAATAAAATCTTAAAAAAAATAAAAATAAATAAAAATAAATTCTAGTTAGTTAGTGTAATATAGTATAATATTAGTTTCAGGAGTAGAATTCAGTGATTCATCACTTATGTGTAACACCTAGTGCTCATCAAAACAAGTGTCCTTCTAATACCCATCACTCATTTAGCTCATTCCCCCACACACCTTCACTGAAGCTACCTTCAGTTTGTTCATTATAGTGAAGAGTTACTAATGGTTTGTGTCCCTTTCTCTTTTTTTATTTCCTTCCTCTATGTTTATCTGTTTTGTTTCTTAAATTCCACATATGCATGAAATTATATAGTATTTGTCTTTGATTTATTTTGCTTAGCATGATATGCTCTAACTCCATCAACATTGCAAATGGCAAGGTTTCATCTTTTTCATGACTGAATAATATTCCATTGTAGCCATTATATATGGATATCCTATACACACACACAGACACACACATATACATATACACATGCATATATAGAATCAATTATATATATAGTAGATACAATGGAATACATATATATATTTGATGATGGTGTATAATTATATATATATGACATATATGTATGTATATGTGTGTGTGTGTGTATACATATATACATATATATGATGGTTTTCAAGGTATATTTTTAACTCCAAACTCATCAAATTGTGTATATATATATACATATATGTGTGTGTGTGCATGCGTGCATGCGTGCATGTGTGTGTGTGTGTGTGTATACCACCTCTTTTTTATCCATTCACCAGTCAATGGACATCATTTTGGGTTCTTTCCATAATTTGACTATTGTTGGTAATGCTGCTATAAAATATATTATTCATACTATGAAATTAGAGCAGGATTATTATTGGAAAGTTATAATTTACTAAGAATGTGCAATCATCCAAGGTCCTACTCTTCTGACATAGTTGTTTTTAACTGTTTTTCTAATTTCTCTTCATAAATGCTTATACCGTGTTCTATGTATTGCAATGATCTCTTACCAATCCTTAAGTGATCACTTCTTTTTTCATTGTAAATAAAATGTGTTCTTAGTAGTATTTTGAAAGCAAGATGAATATAATAATTTTTATAATCAGCTGTATTTATACTACACATTCATAACCTATGTTTATATTATAATGTTTTATATATGTTCTCTTTTATTCATAACACAAGTATTTGTTGAGCACTGATTAAGCACCAAGATGGTATTAAATTCAGGGGATTTGATGGCAACTGTGACAAGCATGCTAAAAGGGTAGCTCTTATGTTAAAAGTTCTTATCACAAGAAATGACTATTATAATAAAGAAAGTGGGATGAAACTTTTGGATGTGAAAGATATACCATGGCATAGATTGCGGTGATGGTTTCAAGGTATATGTTTCTCTCCAAACTCATCAAATTGAATCTATTAAATATGTATGACAGCGCTTGATCCCAGGATCCTGAGATCATAACCTGAGCCAAAACCAAAAATCTGTGCTGAACCGACTGTGTCACCCAGGTGCCCATAAAGTTTTTGTTCTTGTTTTTGTTTTTAAAGATAAACATGATTCTCATTGAGCTCATTGGATAATGAAAGGTAGGACAAGTTCATAGGAAATTGCAATATAAAATGAGAAGGAGTATGCAATGAGGGGTTAGTTTGTGGGTTAAAAAGAGCAAACCGAATAAATCATTTTATCTTTGCTCTCACACCCAAAACCCCATTGACAAAAAGATCAAGAACAATCCATGTGAATATTGGATTGCAGCCATGAGTGAAGGTGGGAAGTTAAAAGTATTTCTGGAAAATACTAAGAAGTTAGGGGAAATGGGAATGAGGAACCAAACAAAGAAACCCAAAGTCCAATCTAAATTTAAAAAGATTTCTGAGCAATTGAACACTTTTCTCAAATTTCAAGTGTAAAGACAATAACAACAATAACAACTGCAACAAGCAACACAAGTTGCAGAATTAACCCAATGGGATAAACATTATGCTAATTAAACTACTGCCCGAAAAGCTATCTGACCAATCATGCTTTCCTCATCAGAAATATGTAAAGCAGCAAATTGGAAATTTATCCTGTAATAAATCAACAGATAGATTAATAAATAAAAATGGTGCATTAGAAAAATTCAAATATCGATCAATTTGGAGACCAAATTGACAAGTTGTGGTATATTTTTAAAGTGGAGCATTTCCATCAATAAATACAAAATACTAAATGTAACAACATGATTAATCTCAAAAACATGTTCGATGGAAAAAGATAGAAAGGAGTACATATGAAGCTATAGACTAGTTAAATTAATCTGTGATGAAAATCACCAGTAGAGTGGTCACTTTGTGATGATGGGGAAATTGGGGAGAAGGGCGTTTGAAGGACATTTCTGAGGTGATATAAATGTCTATAAAGCTGTCAGTCACATAGGTATATGCATTTGTAAAACATTGAACTGTATACTTAAGATTTGTGTTTTACTGTATTTCAGTTACATCTCAATAAAAACAAATGAATAATAAATGCCTTTTTAAATATGCAAAAAGAGGAAACTAATCAATTTAATCATGATATCTGAATAATACTAATAATCTTATTTAGCAACATAAAAATGAACTAAAGAAAGAATGGCAACAAGTTTAAGATGCAATAGGAAGAAAATAAATTCTAGTTAAGATTGAATAAATGTAAAAAAAAGACTGGATAAATGTAGAGTTCTTACTATGACATTTTATGATACTGTTGTGATGCATATTACAAAGATGTTTTAGTCATTAAAATTTTGTATACTGAACAGTTATGATCATAGAATTACAAAGAAAAATCATGTAATGATTTTTTTAACAAAATCAATAGGAGACATTAATCAATAAGTCTATGTAATATTCAAAAAATTCACTTATTTTCTAAGACCTGTAAAATAGTTGCATGATTGGACCTTGTATTAAGCCAAAATCTTAATAATTTTCCAAGCAAAAGAAAACAAAACAAATACCATATAACATAATCATGGAGTACAGAAGTCTTTCCCAAGCAAAATGCAAAATTCCTTCAAAAGCCTTGAAGGAAAATTAAAGCGATCTGTCTGAGAAAAGACATTTTAAACTAAGTTAAGTGACAAGTAAGAGTGGAAGGATACATTCATTTTCTATGTACAATAAACAAAATATCTTATTAATAATATATGGGGAACTTCTATAGATCAGTAAAAATATGATAAATAACAGAAATAGAAGTAAATGATGAAAAGTATAAAAAAAAGCAATGCTGAAGTAAAAAAAATGTATTTCCTAGAGATATATTAAAATATGACTAATTTCATACCAAAAATTTGCATCTTCTTCAAGATTTTCTTGGCTATTCTTAATCTCTTAATCTGCAATATTAATTTTAGAATCAATGTATAGGATTCCACAAATTATATAATTACATTTGGGTTGAATTTGATTTATGGATAACTTAGTAAAATGTGGAAATAATTGACAAAGTTAAGACTTTATATTTACTCAAACTTCCTTTTATGACAGTCAACAAAATTTTTCATTTCTATTCATATATTTTTTCTTACTTTTTGTATATTATTTGTATTGACTTTTTAACTTGCCACTTTATAGATTTTTTTAAATTATATAAGATTAGTGGTTAGTTAACTCTGTTGGGACTTTTTAGATGATGATATCTCATATAATATGTAAATAATAAGTATTTTCATTACTACCTTATTAACCTCATTTATTTTTCTTATTTTATTGCATTTGCAATAAATGTATAGTAGAACAATAATGAATACTAATAGTAGTAAGGGGTATTGTTGCTGTGATACTGACTTCAACAGGAATGCACCAGATGTTTTGTAGTACAGAAATTTAAGCTAAGCCTTTGTTTTTTTATTTATAAATATCTTAAAGAGGATACAAATATCACATTTTAGTATCAGAACATTTAAAAAATGTATACCTTGTATATATTTTGAGTTTTGAAAAAAAGGCTATATTTGACATATCAGAACAGATGAATGGTATATTTGTTTTAACTTTTCTTTATACTAAAATCCTATAATTATTTATATGTGAAAACAGATATTTGAGGTGGTGCCAGCAACATGGTTTTGATATATATCCATTCATCTATGCATATCAAAAGATTTTTTTTTAAGATTTTATTTATTCATTCGACAGACAGAGATCACAGGCAGGCAGAGAGGCAGGCAGAGAGAGGCAGGCAGAGAGAGGAAGGGAAGCAGGCTCCCTGCTGAGCAGAGACCCTGATGTGGGGCTCGATCCCAGGACCCTGGGATCATGACCTGAGCCGAAGGCAGAGGCTTTAACCCGCTGAGCCACCCAGGCGCCCCAAAAGATGTTTCTATATAACAAGCAAGAATCAAGTACAAGTGAGAGGTATGCATTTGAAGATAAAATAATAAAGTTCTGATCACACAAAGAAAATTTTAATAAAAATGCAATTTCTTAAACTCATGTATATAATATTACACTACAAACCATATTGGTAGGTATGACTCTTACTGGGGTAGCAAAAGTAATTATATAGAACAAAACACATGTAAAACAAAGCATTGTGATAAGTTGCAGTGGAAGGTTATTGTGGATAAGACTTGTGTTTCCCTATGGGTCAGAGATAGTATGATGGCAATTTCTTTTGTCTGCAATGTATACCTTTACTGAATTGTCAATTCTTAATATTAAAATAAATATGTATCATTAAAGAATAACATATTTAAAGAGGCAGGTGTATTTATTTGTTTGAGAAGCAGTGGTTTCCTACAAGTATAAAAGAACTATAATGGATACTTTTCTATTGATCAGAATGTCAAACTGAAGGAAGAGAGGGAGGTGAAATGAAAAATGCTCAGAGATTTCCAAATTCTTCTGAAAAAATGAACAAAGGTAGGGTAAAATTATCCTTAAATATGTAGTTATACTTCACTTGTAAATGTGTATTACAAATATCTTTTTTAAAATTAAAAGACAAGTAAAAAACTGGGAAAATATGAAAATAGATGTATCCCTCACTTTTCAAAAAGTCACATTATATTACTTGGCCTTTACAAAAGACCTACTTTAGGGGCACCTGGGTGGCACAGCTGGTTAAGCATCCAACTCTCTCTCCTTTTTTTTTTTTTTTTTTTTTTTTTAGTATTTTATTTATTTGACAGAGAGAGATAGCAAGAGAGGGAACACAGCAGGAAGAGTGGGAGTGGCAGAGGGGAAGCAGGCTTCCCACTCAGCAGAGAGCATAATGCAGGGCTCAATCCCAGGACCCTGGGATCATGACCTGAGCCAAAGACAGGGGACTAAGGACTGAGCCATTCACGCACCCCATAAGCATCCAACTCTTGATCTTAGCTCAGTTCTTGATCTCAGAGTGGTGACTTCAAGTCTTGCCTTGGGCTCTACCTGGGTGTGTAAACAACTTAAAACAAACAAACAAAACCCTAATTTAGTGCAAGTTCCCCTGCTATCTGAAAGAAATACAAAAAGGATTTTCACTTCAAGGATAAAAGTCAAAAACCAAAAATAACATTCAGAGTTTGTTCTGCAGTGAAGCATTATAGAGGTGGTACCTAACCCAAGTAATGAGAATGGCGCCACCAAGCTCCTTCCCTGGGAACTACACTCAGCATCTCAGCATCAAGCCACCAGAGCTTTGAATGGTGTCTGTGAGCATCTGTGCTTTATCTTGATTTGTTTTGTGCATCTATTAGCAATATGCATCCTAAAGGATCAGAAAAGCCTAACAGGGTAGTTTTGGCTCTGGGAACATTCAAAAATTTCTCTATATAAATTAATAGTAATTGTTTTTTCACTTTATACCATTTCAGCTTACAAAAGATTTCATAAGAATGCTCCACTTTCAGATAGTGGAGAATATTTTCAGTACATAAAAGTTTAGTATTCAGAATGAATGTAACAAATCAACGTGTAAATAATATAAATAACCAAACAGGAAATCAGGCAAAAGAAATGGGCATTTCACAGATTAAAAACAACATTGCCATAATTCTATAAGGGTGGAGTCAGGGATATGAATTTTTATTTGTTAGTTCATATTTACATGCAGGTTTCATGTGTATCAATAATGCAGGATCAGAATTAAAAAATAGATTTGCTGACATATCCATAATTAATGGGATTATAAATAAAAATAGCATGATTTATACTACTTTTTAAGTTTCTTAAGAAAACTATTTGAAGTATTCATTTCTTGGTATAAGATTGAAAAAAAGAAAACCAAATAGCTGACCAAAGATGAGCTCTACTAAATCAAGAAAAAAATATGATGATATATTTTCACAACAGATCTAATGAAAGTTTCTTTCATTTTAACCAAAATAATTTAAAAAATAATAATAATTGAAGGAATCTATTTAAATTCAGAGAATACTAGAGAAGACTGAACATTAAGTTGATCAAATATTGCATTTTTTTCCTAAATAAGTTACTTTAAATATTATTAGTATTAGTGTTAGTATTAGTATTAATGTTAGTATTAGCCAGAGGCATAGGACAATGGCTCCAGGGAGAGAAACTCCATATT
Source organism: Lutra lutra (assembly GCF_902655055.1). Classification (NCBI taxonomy): domain Eukaryota; kingdom Metazoa; phylum Chordata; class Mammalia; order Carnivora; family Mustelidae; genus Lutra; species Lutra lutra. Next base: position 125,172,041 of record NC_062283.1, on the reverse strand, counting down.
TCAGCTACGGACATGATGAGTTTGAGGTTCTTTCCTAATATCCAAAGAGTCATGTCTAATGCCTTGTTGAAAATTCCATTCCCAAATCTAGGAGAAGCTGTGATACAAAGGTACATTTTGGAGAAATTTAAAAAATGGATGAAAACCAAAGTCATGAAAAATCAATGTGACAGCCCAGGGAAAATTTGTAGTACTAAGATGAAGATTTAGAAGAGACATTTCAGGAAAACAAAATTTAGGAAGGAGGGACACCTCGGTGGCTCAGTTGGTTAACTGTCTGCCTTAGACTCAGGTCATGATCCCAGGGTCTTGGAATCGAGCCCAGTATCGGGCTCCCTGCTCAGTGGGCAGTATGCCTCTCCCTCTGCCTGCTGCTCCCTCTATTTGTGCTCTCTGATAAATTTAAAAATGAATAAATAAATAAATACATACATAAATAAATAAAATCTTAAACACACACACAAACCAAAGTTTGGTAAAGAAAAGTTGTTTTTTTTTTAAAGATTTATTTATTTATTTTAAAGACAGTGGGGAAGAAGGAGGGGTAGAGGAAGAGGGAGAGAGAGTCTTAAGCAGACTCTATGCTGAGCATGGAGGCCCACAGAGGGTTCTATCTCATCACCCTCAAATCGTGACCTGATACCAAGCTTAATCAACTGCACCACCCAGGTGCCCCAGGATAAAGGGTTTTAAAAAAAATGTTTCTACTGGGGTGCCTGGGTGGCTCAGTGGTTAAAGCCTCTGCCTTCGGCTCAGGTCATGATCTCAGGGTCCTGGGATCAAGTACGGCATCGGGCTCTCTGCTCAGCAGGGAGCCTGCCTCCTCCTCCTGTCTCTCTCTGCCTGCCTCTCTGCCTACTTGTGATCTGTCTGTCAAATAAAAAAAAAAAAAATCTTAAAAAAAAAATGTTTCTACAAGAGTGGTCAGAGTTGTAAGAAGAAAAGTAGGTAGTGTGGGTGTGTTCTCACCTAAAGCAAAGGAAAGGTAGTGCACATGACCAGTGTGGTAAATGGTACCATGCAGCAAGGTGGCTCTAAAATGAACAAAGGGATTTGACAGCTTCCCAGATGGAGGACGATGTAGGTAGTTATGTAGAGAGGGACAGTTATTTACTTTTTTCATCAGTGAAACAACCTGAATATTTTCAAATACTTATAAAAAGATCCAGAAAAGAGGAAGTGAATAAAGATAAGAGTATGCTATTAAAGAAATCCCTGGGAAGACAGAAGAGCATTGAATCAGGGCAGAGATAAAGAAATCAGATTTTAGTTGCAGGAGAAGCTTTTATCCATATATGTACTTTTTCCTTTTCTTTCTTTTGTTGTTTTCTTTTTTTTCCTTTTCTTTCTTTCTTTTGTGTGTGTGTGTTTTGCCTTTTTGAGGAAGTTGATCCAGTTCCTATCTAATGCATTTTATTTTCTCTCTGAAATGAGAAGGAAGGTCATCTGAGAGTGAGAGGATTAAATTGCATTTAATGGGATTAGGAAAGGAAGGAAAGAGTTAGTGTGAGGAATAGAGAATAAACCTCTGTAGAAAACTTAAAAGGATTTCCAAGTGCTGGTAAAGTCTAGTTCGATAACATGGTCTCCAAAATGTAATGAAGGCAGGCAGACCTCAAGTCCATCGCCTGCACATATGTGAGCAGTGAGTATTGAGAGCAGAGATCATTTCTTTATTTAGTTGCAATATGGTCCTGGATTAAACTTTACTGTTATCATTATTATTATTTTTTTATTATCCACCAAGTATTCACTATATCCAAATGGCATTGCCATCTGAACATGGGAAAATTTTTTAAAAATAAATAAAAGCTGTTTCTATCAGCAAGTAGATATATAATGTCATAAAGTTTCCTTTCACTTTCTTAAAATTAATTCTCCCCTAAATAGCTTCTGTCATTCCCAAATCCTTATAGAATAGTTGCTATATTTGTTTACTTACTATTCACTTACAATTATGTATACATAAAGATATTCTCATATATACAATATATACAAGGATATCTGGGAATAGACAAACCTTTATCTTCTTATGTGCTTAGACATTGGTATGCATAGGCTTTCCAGCTTTCAACAGCCTTTGTTGTAGACTCTATTTGCATAGTCCCTGTTTTCTCCAAGTATTTTACTATTAGAAAGTTTTGTAATCTTAGCATCTGTTCAATTAAAAAAAAAAAAAACTCATGTGTTACAATTTGCTGTACCTGTACATCAAAACTATAGTATGTAAAAAGGAATTTGCATAATTAGAAACAAATTAGCTGTTCTATTAAACTACTGGAATGTGAAATTTCAACAAGTAATACAAAAAGAACATCTTGCTATATAAACATTTCCAGAAAAAAAAGTATTTACTTCTTTTAACTTCAAGGGAAGATATTGGAATAAAGAATAAAAATAAAGCTTCTAACTGAATTTTCCACTTATAGTGCACAAATTTAAATGTAAAATTTCCAATAGAAAGACATAGATAAAATTCACAGTAACTAGAAGCAAGTTGTGTTTTTGAGTTGAAAGTTAAGATGAGTTAAGTTGAGTTGCAAAGTAAGAAATGCATAAAAACAGAAAATAAATGTGTATATTGTAATAGATGATATATCACAGCACGCATGATCTTCAGAATTAAACTCTTGAGATACATTTTCACTAGAGAGTAAAATAAGTGTTCTCAGATTTAGAAGTTCCCCAAAACAATTTCATAGAACATTTATTTATATGTATAATTTAAGGAACTGTAAAAGTCAAATGATATATGTGGTATAAGAATTATGTTTAAAATATTCATAATAATATTTCCTAAGAGTTCAATATTTAATAATTTGATTCACCAAATAAATCAGTGTCTGCAGGATTTCACAGTAGATAATAACAATAAAGATCGAAAAGTCAATATTATGTTAAAATATTTGAAAAATTAAACCTATCTTTTTTTTGGAGTTTTTAAATTTATTTATTTGACAGAGAGAGAGAGAGAGAGAGAGATTACAAGCAGGGGGAGTGAAAGGCAGAGGGAGAGGAAGAAGCAGGCTCTCTGCTGACTAGAGAGCCCCATGTGGGGCTCAATCCCAGGACCCTGAGATCCTGGCCTGAGCAGAAGGCAAAGGTTTAACTGACTAATCCACCCAGGTGACCCTAAACCTATCTTTTAAACCTGATAGTTAAACAGTCAACTTCTAGATCATAGTGTCCCTCCAAAATATTTTGTTTGTTCATTCATTTAATCTGTCATTATCAACCTACATATATGGACCACTATACTCTATGTATCATTTGAGAAGATGGAAATATCAAGAGCAGTTCTTACTTATAAATTATACCCTAATCCTGGCTGGAACATATACTCTGTAATAACAAAACAAGCTTCATAGTAGAGATTCATACACAGGTATCTGTACGGATGTGGGGAGAAGTCTTTATAGTAGATTTAGAATACAATACCATTTACAGTAAGACTAAGAGAACTTTCCAGAATAGATTATATTTGTCCGTACTGTAAGAGTTAGCCACCTGTGGATATGGAAAGAGAAGAATATAGAATATGCAATGCTAGAGGGAGACAAAAGTTCGTTGATAAGATATCCTTGGTTAATTACATATGTGTATGTCTGGAACGTTAAAATTGGAGGGTAACATCTGAGGAAACTCCATGGCCTTGTGATGAACTTGTTGGGTCCATGGTTAAAGGAGTGAGACTGATACAAAGTGAAGGTCAAGAAAAGCTTTATTTCATGCCAAGCATCGAGAATCAAACTGACCGGCCAGGGCGGTCTCTTGCAAAGAGACCTGCCTTACAGACTAGCTTTTAAGGGAAAAGGCCATGTGGTTGGGCCTGGCCATGCACAGGTGGCCAATGAGATTGTAACACAGAGAAAGCTGCATAGTCCTGCTAGGTCACGCATAAGTGACCAATTGAATTACAATTTACCCAATAGTAGATGTTTGAACTAGCTTATCACCTTGGTCAGAATTGGCGCCCAAAAGGTACCCAAAGGGTGGGGCCCATACTCCTTGGTAGCTAGGGAGACAGTATGCGTCCCCACTGATTGAATACCTCCACCTGGCCTGATCCACCCTCGTATTTGGGCTTTGTTACTTGGGACTAGTTTCCGGGACTTGTTTTAAGTAAGTCCCCTGGGGGGGGAGGGGGGACAGGGACAGTTTAAGTTTTACTATATAAACAACAAGGTCACTGTTTAAGCGGATGGCATTGCTCTGGCTAAATAGGCCCTTACATTCCCCCCTTTTCTTAGAAGATTAGTCAAATCCTTGACTTTTAGCCAGTTCTATGCCCCCCTTTTAACGGCTGCCAGACTGTTTTAATGACTCCAGAGTGACTTACCCAGAAATAGCATTTCTGTCCTAGAGTTACACAGAGCCCCCTTTCTTCTAGGAATAGTATGTCAAGCCTTCCTCTATCTTGCAATTATCTATACCTCCCACCTTTACAATAATATCTATACCTTTACCTTAACAATAAGAGCAACAATGAACTCATTGTTTTTTGAGTCTTAGCTTTAGTTCATGATCGGCGGGGTCCATCAGCAGCGGCATCCATCTCTGGGGGGCGTCCTCATCCTTGGCTCGTTTGATGTGACCCGCGTGAATCCAGGCCCTGATGTCTTCTACTTTTATTGCTGTGGGAGTGGACAGTAAATGGTCCCTTCCAGCAAGGCTCCAAGTTTCCCACTTGGTGGTGGCATATCCAAACCAAGTCTCCGGGTTGGTAAGGATGTGGTTCCACCTCCATCTCTGTCTCAATGTGGGCAGTTCGGATCCCTGTGTGGGTTCTTTTTAAGACAGACTGTAATGCCTGCAGTGACTGGATTACAGACTGATCAGTCATTTCTGCTAGGGCAACCTCCTGTAGCCAAGGGCAGAGCGGGTGGGGGGGGCGGGTCTTTCAAACATTATTTTAAATGGGGTCACCTTGTTTAAGTAGGGTGTACATTGTGTCCTGAGGAAAGCGAAGGGAAGGAGATCCACCCATCCACCACCAGTCTCCAGAATTAGCTTTGTCAAGGTCTCTTTAAGAGTCTGGTCCATTCTCTCTACTTACCCGGAACTCTGGGGCTGGTAGGCACAATGTAGTTTCCAATTAGTGCCCACGGCCTTGGCCAGTGCCTGTGAGACTGAACTCACAAATGCAGGGCCGTTGTCTGACCCGATCACAAGGGGCAACCCAAACCTAGGGATTATTTCTTCTGGTAGCTTTTTAGCTACCATCCTGCTGTCTCATGTTTGGAGGAGAAAACCTCTACCCAGCCTGAAAAGGTATCCACAAAAACTAACATATACTTGTGTCCATATTTTCCTGGTTTCATCTCTTAAAATCCATTTCCCAATAAATTCCTGGCTCCTTACCTCTTTCTCTCTTCCCTCTTCCCATTCTAGTTCTTCCCACATTTACCGCCTGACACTGAGCACATCTATCAACCACATCCTGAGCCATATGCCCTAATTTAGAAACTTGGAACTGCTTGCCCATAAGCTCCTTAAGCTCGCGTGTCCCCAGATGAGTGCCCTGATGTATTTGGCTTACTAATTTTCTTCCTAGTCTTCAAGGAAGAATTAACTTTCCTGTTCTAGTCTTAGCCCAGTCCCCTTCATAGTCCAGTTTAACCTATTTTTGTAAATACTTTAAATCTTCCTCTGAATAGTCTGGTTTTTCTGGTAGGGCTGGAGCCTAGAGTGTAACCAGCTCTTGCACTGTCTCTTGGGCTGCTTGCTTTGCAGCTCGATCTCCTGATTGGTTTCCTTTAGAAATCAGATCAGTCCCCTTTTGCTGCCCTAGGCAATGTATAACGGCCACCTCTTTTTGGTCCCAAATAGCCTGGAGGAGAGCCAATATTTCTCCTCAGTTTTTAATTACTTTTCCTTCTGCTGTTAATAGGCCCTTTTCTTTATAAATAGCCCCATGCATATGGAGAGTAGCAAAGGCGTACCTGCTGTCCGTATAGATGTTGGCGGTTTTAGCCTTGGCCATCTGCGATGCCTTGGCAAGTGCAATCAGCTCCGCCTTTTGAACTGAGGTTCCGTGTGGCAGGGCTGCCGTCCAGAATTCTTGTTCAGGAGAAACCCCGCAGCCCCCGCATACCTCTTTCCATTGACCATGTAACTACTCCCATCTGTGAACAGAGTCATCTCTGCATCCGGAGGGGAGTGTCTCTGAGATCTGACCTTATTCCTGTGACCTGGGTTAGGACCTCCCCGCAGTCATGTGGGTGGTCAGCCAGATCCTCTGGTAGCAACATGGCTGGATTTAGCAGCACCAAGGGCTGGAAAGTCACTTTTGGTTCATTGAGGAGGAGGGCCTCCTCAGGCGTTTGTCATCCACTGGTCTGGTGGAGTCCAGAGAAGGCCCTCAATAGCGTGAGTGGTGGTCAAGATGAGATTTTGACCCAAAGTCAATTTACTTGCATCCTTGACCAGGAGGGCCGTGAGAGCAATTCTGAGGAGGCAAGGGGGGAACCCAGCTGCTACTGGATCTAGTTTCTTGCTAAGATAGGCTACTGGCCTCTGCCAAGGCCCCAGAGTCTGAGTCAAGACTCCCTTGGCCATCCCTGCCTTTTCATCCACATATAAGTGGAAGGGCTTAGTAACATCTGGGATGGCCAATGCTGGGGCACTCAGTAAGCCTGTTTGTAATTCCTGAAATGCTCCTTCTGCCTCAGTGGTCCACTTTACCATAGTGAGTCCTCTCTCAGTCAGTTCATAGAGAGGTCGTGCAATCTCCGTGAACCACGGTATCCACAGCCTGCAGTAGCCCACTGTCCCAAGAAACTCCCTCACTTGTCGGGGCGTGGTTGGGCAGGGGTATCGGGTAATCATCTGTTTCCTGGACTCAGACAGCGAACGCACTCCCTCATGGAGATCAAATCCTAAATAAGTGGCGTGGCGCTGACAAAGCTATGCTTTATTTGCTGACACCCAATACCCTTTTTCCTGCAGAGTCTGTAAGAGAGCTTTCATCCCCTGCAAGCATGACTCCTAGTCCTCAGTGACTATGAGCAAGTCATCAATATATTGTAACAGAGTGACTCCCGGGTTGGATGTTCTGTACTCACGTAAATCCTCATGTAGGGCCTCATCGAAGATGGTGGGTGAATTCTTGAACCCTTGCAGAAGTCTTGGAGCTGGACTTGGAATCCTTCCTGTCAGTTGGACCACTCAAAAGCAAAAAGAGGCTGAGATTCCCTTGCTAAAGATATGCAGAAAAATGCATCCTTGAGATCTAAGACGGTATACACAGTTCTTTTGGGGCCCAGGAGGGAGAGTGGGGTATAGGGGATAGGCAGTGTTGGGTGATTATCTTCAATCCATTTATTAACTTCCCGCAAGTCCTGAACGGGTCAGTATTCCCCAGTTTTGGCCTTTTTGATGGGCAGCAAAGGTATGTTCCATGAAGACTTGCAAGGAACTAGGATCCCATCTCCTCGGAGGTAGTTAATGTGTTTTCTGATCCCTTCCTTTGCTTCCCAGGGGAGGGAGTACTGCCAAACGCCAACAGCCATAGCCATCACTTTTAACTGTACCACCACTGGAGGCTGTCTCTTGGCCAAGCCAGGGGGCTTCCCTTCTGCCCAGACCTTGGGAAACTCAACCTGTAGGGTTTGGAGAAGGCTCCTCCCCACTCCACTTTGCCTCCTCTGGTTTTGAGACTGGCTCGTAAAGGAGGTACTCATCTACTGCTGCCATAAGCACCTGCACAGTGGGTTGTCTCAAGGTTACAGTCATGTCTCCTTCCGAGAACTGAAAGCCAGCTTGAAATTTGTGGAGGAGATCTCTTCCCATCAAGTTATATGGGGCATTAGGGAGGACCAAAAATCAATGTTTGACTACTCCTGAGGCCAAATTTAAAGTCCTTTCTGTTGTCCATTTATGTCTCTCTGTGCCATTTGCTCCTTGTTCCCAGACTTCCTCTCCAGATAGTTTTCCCATAGGTTTAAGTAATGATGAAAATTGGGCTCCCGTGTCCACCAAAAAATAAATTGATTTCCCCTCCACCTCAATTTTGACCCAAGATTCAGGGAGGGGCTCTGAACCACGGCCCCTTCAGTCTTTGGTGGCCAGCATTGCCATCCTCTTCTTGGGGCACTCCTTGGCCCAATGTCCTTTTTCCTTCCAGCAAGCACACTGATCTGAATCTAAGGCTTTCCACCCGATTTCTTTCCACTGGCCATCCCCTACCTGCCTTTTTCTTTTCCATTGTCTTCTTCCCCCCATCTCCTTCCCGTCTCATGTAATGTCAAAACCTTAACAATTTTTTGGGGTCTGTATTTCATCTTCTTGTGCATCCTTGTTGCTAAACACCTTTTCTGCTATTCCCACTAACACAACCAGATTCTTCCCTTCAAATCCTTCAATTTTCTGATGTTTTCTCCTTATATCTGGGGCTGACTGACTGGCAAAGCAAGATTTAAGGCCCTCTGATTTTTGGGCACCTCAGGGTCAATCAGGCTCTACATTTTATTGGCTTCAATAAGCCTTTCTAGGAAAGCTCCTGGAGACTCATTCTTACCTTGAGTCACCGCACTAATTTTAGATAAATTTATGGGCCTCCTTGCAGCTGCATGGAGGCCTCCCAATAGAACCTGGCGGTAGAAACGTAAGCTTTCTTTACCTTCATCGGAGTTTGGATCCCAGTCAGAGGGTTCCCTTGGGCAGTAGTCCTCCATTTGTGGGGGATCGAGGTCCCAGCCAAGCCTCTCACTTATCACCTTATGGGTGTCTCGCATAATGCGATCCCTCTCTTCCCCATTAAAGAGGGCCCTAAGGAGGTGTTGAATATCCATCCAGGTGGGCTGGTGGGTAAGAAAGACAGTCTCCAAGAGACTAATTAAATCCTGAGGGTGGACAGAGAAGAATTTATGTTGGGCCTTCCAGTTATAGATATCAGAAGAGGAGAAAGGACTATAGGTTAAGTGGGGGTGCCCTCTTCCATCCGGTAGAGTAACCTCACAGAGAGGCAGTGTTGACGCCAATGGAACTGGTGAGGCAGAGGGTGGCTGAGGGGGATAGAAAAAAGGGGAAGGATCTGGGCGGTCTTTCTGCTTGGTGGTCCCATAGGTGGACCCCGACCATGTATGAGGTGGACTGGTAAGGGCATCTCAGGACGAAGAGTCAGGTTTAAGGGACAGATAAGGAGGGGGAAATTCCACATCCTCCACATCTGATGGAGGTAGGATGGTCTTTCCCCATTCCCCCTTGTCTTTCTGTTCTGGCTTTGGTGACCTGACCTGCCTTAGTGGGAGAGAAATGGTTTTGTTAGTAGGTGGAAGGTGAGACTTGAGCCATGTTGGTGGCTCTTCCACCAGATACTGCCAGGCCATGATGTACAGTATTTGGTCTCGATGGAGATCGAAGAACTTACTCTGGGTAGAGTAGATTTGAGCCAAGGCAAACGTTCCTTCCAGTGGCCACCCTATGGAGAAAGTGGGCCACTCTAATTGGCAGAGTGTTTTTAGTTTTCTTGAGTAAACCTTGTCACCCGACTGGGTGGCTTTACCTTGAAAATCTTTGAAATGCTGGAGAACAAGACTTAGGAGTGTTACAAGTCCTGTGCTCTCCAGTTGCCCCATTTCTTCAAACATAGCAAACAACACGACAGGCAACAAAAAGCCAAGACAAAGACAACAGCAGACCCAGCGGTCCTCACCCAGAGTCTGCCACTGTTGGAAGTTTTCTTTGCCCCCTAGAGACACTTGCCAGTGGGGATTTTCTCAGTCCCCTAGGAACGAGCAACACAATAGGCAACAAAAAGACAAGACAAAAACAACTGCAGACCCAGCGGCCCTTACCCAGAAACTGCCGCTGGTGGGGGTTTTCTTGGCCCCCTGACCGCCTAGGGGTCTCAAACCCCCTAGACAATCTACCAGAAGAGGGATGGGGCATCTCTGCAACCACTCCAGCCCTGGGGAGCATGGCTGCATCCAAGTTCTCCATGGTGGGCCATACCCTGGAGCTCCGCAACCAGACAGATAGACCGGATCTCACAGAATAAAATCTGGAGATCTTACCTCTGGAGGCTTTTCCCAGAAATTCTGATGCTGGCTCAGTTCTCGTCATTTGATCGCAGACAAGCCCCCAATCTTGGGTCCATGGTCAAAAGAGTGAGATTGATACAAAGTGAATATCAAGCAAAGCTTTATCTCACGCCAAGCATCAAGAATCAAACTGACTGGCCAGGGCTGTCTCTTGCAAAGAGGCGACCTCTCTCTGCCTTACAGACTAGCTTTTAAAGGCAAAGGCCATGTGATTGGGCCTGGCCACGCACAGGCGGCCAATGAGATTATAACAGAACTAATATGAAGTTTCAAATTCTGGTTTATTAAAAAACAAAATCCAAGAAACTGGAGGGTATTTTAATTTTGAAATGATCATAAATACACACAAATGATGTGAGAACAGAAGGCTAGCTGAGGACAAAGCAAAAGCTGACACCCCACATCCTCTCCCCACCCCTCAGTCCTCGGTGGGACACATGTGACATTCTTCCAGGAATCTCCCAACTATCTTAACGTTAATACCTTGCTGGGGTGGGGGAAACAACCTTAACCTAACAAAGGCAAGACGTTGGTATCTTGTTCGTCCTCTTTAGCATATGAAAGTTCTTTTGAAACCTCCCTTTTCCTTACCTCCCCCAATGCCTTAAGTATATAATCAGCCACCCCCTAACAACCCCGGTCAGCCAACTCTTTCTGCCCAAGGGTCCTATTCCCATGCTTTAATAAAGTCACCTTTTTGCACCAGAGACATCATAAGAATTCTTTCTTGGTCTTCGGCTCTGGACCTCACTTATATTCTAAAACTTCACCACTAATTTGCAAAGATAGTACAGCAAGTCCAGTTTACCTATCTCCCTACTTCCTTCCATAGTCACATCTCACATAACTATAGCACAAACATAAAATCAGGCAATTGATAGTGATATAATACTGTTAGGCTATAGATTTTAGTCATATCTTAACAATTTTTACATGCACTCGCTTGTCTCTCAGTGTGTAAGTCAATGAAACTACACCACATATAGATTGGTTTTACCACTGCCACAACCAAGAAACAGAACTCTTTCATCATCTCAGAGAAACTCCCTTATACTAACTCTTTGTGTCTGTACCAACCCCACTGTTGCTAAACTCTGACTGTTTATTTTACATTAATAGCCAATCTGTTCTCCGTCCACATGTTGGCTCACAAACCTTACATAAATGGAATGTATAATATGCAGCCTTTTGAGACTGACATTTCCACTCAGCACATTGAGATCCATAGAGCATGTCAATAGTTCATTCCTTTGCAATATTTCATGGCAAAGATATACCACAGTTTGTTAAACCATGTACCAGCTGAACAACAACAGGGCTATTTATAATTTTTGGCTATTACAAATAAACCTTCCATGAATATCCATGCACAATTTTGTGTGTGTGTGAACACAAGATTTCATCTCCCTGAGATAAATCCCAGGATTGGGGTTGTTAGGTCACATAGTAAGTGTATTTTAGTTTTACAGAATATTGCCAAATTATTTTCCTGAGTGTTATAGCATTGTATAGTCTTATCAGCCATTTATGAGAACTTCAGTATATCCTTTACCTGGCCAACATTCAGTATTATCATATCTTATTAACTTAATCTTTCTAATAGGCCATGATTTAAACTTTCATTTCCTTACTGCTTAATGGTATTGAACATATTCATAAGCTTACTTGCCATCGGGATGTCATCTTTGGTAAAATATCTGCTTATGGTATTTACCCATTTCCTAATTGAATTCCTGATTTTTTCTAAGTTTCAAGAGTTCTTTAAATATGTAAGAAACTTATCCTCTGCCCAGTAGGTAGTTTGTAAATATATTTTCCCAGTTGTAGCTTGTTTTTCCATTCTTTCAAACGGGGTCTTTCACGGAGCATGAATTTTATATTTTGATGAAGTATATAATTTCTCAATATTTTCTTTTACAGACCATGAGATTCCATGCTTAATATTTGTTGAAAAGTCACTCATACTTCATTTAATTGTCTTTGTAAATTTTCCAAAATCTAATTATGCCTAGTTGTGTGGATCTATTTCTGGCTTTTCTAAACTTCCTTTGGTCTATGGGTCCATACCTTTTCAATACCACAGACACTGTCTTGATTGCTGTGGATAACTAGTATTCCTAAAATTAGGTAGAGTGTTTCCTCTCACTTTATTTTTTTTTTAAACCATTATTCTAGGTATTCTAGTACATTTTAATTTCCATAGATTTTATGATGTTTGTTGATAGGGGTGCTGGGTGGTTCAGTAGGTTAAGCAGCTGCCTTCTGCAAGGGTCAAGATCTCAGAGTCCTAGGATGGGGCAGGGAGGGGCCCACATTGGGCTCCCTGCTTAGGAGGGAGTCTTCCTCTCTCTATCCTTTTGCACACCCCTGCCCCGGCTTGTACCCTTTTTCTCTCTCTCAAATAAGTAAATAAATTCTTAAAAAAAAAAAAAAAAAGAATATAGATAAAAACAAACCAAAAGACTCCCAACTTGCTGGAATTTTAGCAGGCATTGTGCTGATCCTAAAGATTATTTTGGGGATAATTGATGCATTAACTATGTCAGATCTCCCAAATCATGAGCACAGTATGTCTCTTCCTTTATTTGTCAGGGGTTTTTTTGTTTTGTTTTGTTTTTGTTTTTAACAGACAAAGATGACAAGTAGGCAGAGAAGTAGGCAGAGAGAGAGGAGGTAGCAGGCTCCCTGCTGAGCAGAGAGCCTGATGCAGGGCTTGATCCCAGAACCCTGGGATCATGACCTGAGCCAAAGACAGAGGCTTTAACCCACTGAGCCACCCAGGCGCCCCTATTTATCAAGGTTTTTTCAGTAATTTTTCTCCATATAGATTCTATACATGTTTTGTAGATTTAAATCTAAATATTTCATTTCCTCTGAAACAATTTTAAATGGTGCCATATTTTAAATTGTGGTTGCTGAATGTTCATTTCTAGTACCTAGAAACACAATTGATTTTTGAATGTTTTTATAGTGTCCTGTAATTTTGTTGGATTAGATTATTACTTCTAAATTATAAGTCCCTCATGACTTTTCTATATCAATTGATGATTGTCTAAGTTTTTTTCATTAGCTTATCAATGTGGTTGATTATATTTTTTTTAAAGATTTTTTTTTTAATTGATTTGACAGAGAGAGATCACAAGTAGACAGGCAGGCAGAGAGAGAGAGAGAGAGAGGGAAGCAGGCTCCCCGCCGAGCAGAGAGCCCGATGCAGGACTCGATCCTAGGACCCTGAGATCATGACCTGAGCCGAAGGCAGCGGCTTAACCCACTGAGCCACCCAGGCGCCCCTGTGGTTGATTATATTGATTGATTTTCAATATTTAAATAATCTTGCATTTGTGGAATAAATCACACCTGGTCATGGAGTATAAATATTACACATAATATATTCATTTTCTTTTATATGTTCCAAAGTAATAACTGCTTTTGAAAAAATATCCTTTAATATAAAAGTTTTCTTAATATTATTTTTTACTTAGGAATCTTTAATGTAACTGGTTTTAGTCAATGCAGTCTTGCTTGCAATATTATTTGTGTGAATAGAATTGACTATGTTTTTCAAAAAGTTACCGGGTATTTTTTTTTTTTTAAAGATTTCATTTATTTGACAGAGAGAGATCACAAGTGGACAGAGAGAGAGAGAGAGAGAGAGAGAGGGAAGCAGGCTCCCCGCTGAGCAGAGAGCCCAATGCGGGACTCGATCCCAGGACCCTGAGATCATGACCTGAGCGGAAAGCAGAGGCTTAACCCACTGAGCCACCCAGGTGCCCCAAGTTACCGGGTATTTTATGTGTTAACATGTCTTTTAAAAGTTTGAGTTCACTATATCTATGTTCAACAAAATTCTATGTGATCCATCAATACATCTTTTTGCATTAAATTTAGATAACAAAACATGAATCCAGTATATAAACTCTTTTAAAAAGGATTATTAAAATAATTTCCATTTTCTGAGCTTGAGAACTTTTGGTAGCATTCATTAACTAATGATGATGATGATGATGATATTTAAATAGTAAATGATTTTTTTGTAACTCGTTTAGTAAGAGAGCTAGATGCCTAGGATATATGTTAGTTCACAGAATCTTTATGTAGGTCAGTGACCAAAGCATTAAAAATGATTTATAGTATTTTGCTTTGATCATTTTGCTTTTAATAGGCAGGGCTATTTGCTAACACCAAAGGGGTAGATCATATTATTAGGGCAGTTTACAGATGAGGAAAATAACAACCAAATAAGCTAATTAATTTTCTATTTTTACATAGATAGTAAAGATATTGTTTTGTTATGGAACCTGGACTGGATTGCCAACAGACGAATCAAGCAACACTCCGAGATCTTGGAGGATAGGAGATTTACTTAACGCTGGCAGGCTCAGAGGAGAGTGATCTCCAAAGGTCTGAGCCCCCAGCACAAAGAGGGTAATTTATACACTTCCCCTTCCCCATATTGGTACTTTCGGTCCCTTGGGAAGCAGGACGTGGGGAGAAACCTAGACTGGCATGCGTGGGAAGCAGAGTACAGAGAAGAACCGGGAAGAGCCCCAGCACAGGGACTGGGACTCCTTTGTTGGTTCAGTCTGCCATCATTTCCCTTATTAGTTTATTTACCTATTTACTTATTTAGAGAGAGGGCATATGCAAGTTCACATATACATGAGTTGGGGGAGGGGCATACATAAAGGAAGGGAGAGAATCTTAAGCAGACTCCCAGGGATGAGCTTGGAGCTGACAGGGACCTCAATCTCATGACCCTAAAATCATGACCTGAGCCAAAACCAAGAGTGGGTGCTTAACCAACTGAGCCACCCAGGTGCCCCTATTTTTACATAGTTAGTAATGATGAAATTTGTAACTAAATCTACATGTTTGCCAAACTTACTTTCTCTCTGCTTTCTATTTTGTATAAAGTATTATAATACTTTATTATAATAGCTTATATATAGCTTGCTATAGTACAATTACAACATCTTTTTAGTGTCTCAGAAAAATTGTAACCATTTTAGGCTATTGTACTGGTAATTTTTGCCATATTATTGCTCTGTGAAAAAGCACCCCAAAACCAAGTATTTTAAACAATAATTCACTGTTCCTGATATGTTAAAAATTAGGCCAGGTTGAGGGGTTCTTGTATCTGCTGGTCTCCCTTAAATGGCTGCTGCTGAAGCTAGGTAGCTTTGCATCTGGGCGTCATATGGTTCTTGGCTGGGGTATCTCAGTTCTTGACCGTGTATTTATCCTCCAGCAAAATAGTACTGGCTTGCTTTCATGGATAAGACAAAGGTCTAGGAGAAAATGTATAAAATCCCTGTTAAGGCTTAGGTTTAGAAATTCCACTGATAAGTCATCTGGCTACTTCAGATTCAAGGAGTGAATATATAGACTCTGCCCTTTGATGGAGAGATCTGGAAAGATATTTATTTGTTTATTTCAGAGAGAGAGAGAGAGAGTGTGTGTATGTGTGTGTGTGTGTGTGTGTGTGTGTGTGTGTGTGTGTGCTGAGCCCAGAGCCTGACCTGGGGCTCAATCTCACAACACTGAGATCATGACCTGAGTTGAAAGCAAGAGTCAAATGTTTGACTGAGCCACCGAGGTGCCCCTGGAAAGATATATTTCAAAAAAGATGAAAATAGAAATGTGTAGAGAATTAGGGCAATCATTCAATCATAGCTGACATAATTATGAG